>NC_043991.1:21395869-21695869 GCF_902150065.1 Myripristis murdjan
TGCAACAGTCTATAGACTCAGATGCTTGTAACATTAGATACTCTTATGTGTCCAAACAAATTTCCTTTAGATATAATGCTTACGTCAGTCCTCTGTTGTCCAGTCTCAAACAGTATGGGGTTGCTTCTAGAGGCAGAAATGACCACTTGCTATCTGTTAATGGACCTATCTGGGTGTAAAAACTGGTGTCCAGTGTGTTGATGGCCTGTTGCTGGTACTCCCACTCCTGTAGATGTGTAGTGCCTTCATGATTTGGGCACGGTCCATGTATATATGTATATACGCACACATACACATATGTATTATTAGCATTAATGGCAAAAGTGTCTGCTGAATAACTGTTTTATAAAGCAGAGACAGGCCTATGCTCAGTGTTAAGCATTGCTTTAATGTATTTTGTTTTTTGAGACCCTGATTACATAACTTGCTCTTAGTTGAGTTGGCTCATCGCTGTTGGCAGAAGCAGCATTGGCACTGGTGATCTGCACCATCTTAGGTTTTACAGCAGGCTTCCACCAGTTGCCAAAAAGCCTTGAAATGCTTCTGTGATGCAAATCTAAGATTGAAAGGATAATCAATACTTTTTTAGTTTATTGTTCATGATACATTACTGAGACTGACACAGACAGACAGACAGACAGACATACACAGGACCAGACATACAGAACTAAACTAACTAAACAGACTCTCTCTCTCTCTCTCCCTCTCTCTCGCACACACACAAACAGACACACAGGTTAATTAAATGCTATGATTTTAATAAAAATTGACCAAGTCGGTGTTAAAACAGGTATTTTAATGTTCCTGTCAAAAATGAAAGTCCATATGGTGACTGGAAGTGTTAAATTATATTCAGTCACTCAGTATCATTAGCACTACTATGCAGGTGTTATTAATAACAAGTACGTATTTAAAATCAAAGTACGAAAAATGATAGTAACTGAGGTTACGGTGAAATGATGTAATGATAAATAAACATTCATACATACATGATACATGAAATAGTCTATGCCTTATGCACACTACACATTCAGGACCATATTTAAGTCATGAACTTGGATAGACTTCATAGACTTTGTGACTTTGCTTGCAGGAAGGCTTGGCGCTGGGCTCGTGGGTAGTAGTCTTACTAGTAATAACTGTGAAATGACATGAACAAAAGACAGAAATGCTTGAAAACCATAGGTTTTAAAACCTGTTTATGTTTGGGCCCCCTAAGTATTCCTCATTTTACTGAGGATCACATATAGGCCCTTCAAAGATCCCTGGATAGGGCACCTGGTGGTCCCAGCCAGGACACTTAAACCACAGAGCTGAAAAGGTCAGAATGCACTGTAGTAACAGAATTCAAAAGCTACCATCATGTTTGGGCCACTTTATATGCTTTTTACTAAGCTGATGGCAATAATAACATTTTTTTTGTTGGTATCATTTGAACAGATGGCAATTTATTTTGATTTAGACATAGATAGATAGATAGATAGATAGATAGATAGATAGATAGATAGATAGATAGATAGATGGCCTCACTACAATGAAATGGCTACTACAGGCTCATTGAATCCACAGAGATCCAGCTTTCCAGTCATACCAAATATATGCAACTCCAAGTCTGCTTAGGCTACACCATTTTAGAACATTTGTACTGCATGCAAAAAAACAAAATACAAAAAACCTGCATGGTTTGTGCCGCAAACTATATGGGATTAGCATAAACTGGGTATGTCTGCAAAGGGGAGGTACCCAATGAACCCATTTTCATTCTGATATCTTAAGGTCAGAGGTCAGGGGACCACCTTGAAATGGCCATACCAGTTTTCCCTCACCAAACTTAAGCCTTACTTCAGAGCAATATTTTGCAGCCTTTCTGACAACATGCACAAACTTATTCCTTAGGCTGTCTGGTTTTGTATAATACCAATATCTGTACTTTAAATTGATTCAATGATGCAAAAATCAACTTAAGAGTCCAAAGAAAATACTTAAGTGAATTGATTTTTTCCCACCTCCACTGGATGTGGTGGGGCTGAAACTAATATCTCCTCATGAGGCCCAAAAATCTCTGGTGGTGCCCCTAAATATCAGCGAAAACAGACACTGATGCAATAAAAAAGAGCACTATGAAAATATGAACATGGATCAAATATTTGAAGACCCTGAGAGTAAAATATGTGTCAGCTGTTTTAACCTGAATGCTGATTTCATAATCGGATGCGGGCCCTTAATCAACCGTAAGTACAGTACAGTGAGCGCACTAATATACCTGTGCAGGTGAGGTTGTCTCCCAGTATAGCTCCTAGTGCGCACTATTGGAGCACGCAGCGCAAATCGCCGCATTTCCATCCCTCTTTGTCCCACAAGCCCATTGTAGACAGTTGAGGAAACCCTGTGCAGTAAGCAGCCATCTTTGATAGGCAGATACTTCAGCCGGGATAACCTGCAGATCTCTCCTGAGGAGCTCAAGACGACAAAGCTTGAAAACATAATTTCTGGTAAGAATAAAAAGAATGGAAGGCAGGAACACACCCACACCCAAAACCACAACTTCGCATAAATATAAAAACCCTGATATTGTTATGGTGAGGTAGTTATAACAGTTAAGCTAGTCAGCGTTAGCCAGCAGTCAGCTAATTTGCGAGCAAACGGTGCTAGCCTAATTGACAGACAGCTAGATTGCTGGCTGCCGTTACCGAGCCTAGTGGTTGAGATATTATGAATATACAAATATGAAAACAATTACGGAGACAGTGACATGCTCGTCCATCACACATAAGAGATGTGGAAGGCGTTTGGCTCACTGGTGAGACAAGTAATTGTTCATATTAGGTACCCCTAACGGTGTGGCTAGCTTGCTAGCATGCTAAAGCTAGCTCGCTAACGATAGTTTGGTGTGTCTGTTATGGCAAATCATGCTCAGGCTATCAGTAAACTAGTCGTCTAAAACGGTGAGACGAATTGAGTAAAATTAAATCGGCTGTCCGCGGACTAATATAAATAACCAACAAACCTAGCGTACGCCACGTAATGTGTTGACAAATCTTTAATGCCAGAAAAAGTGGTGGTATGGTGACGTTAGCTAGATCAGCTGTCAAAATCTCTAATTTAGGGGCCTGATTGTTATCAAGTAGCTAGCTACCCTTATAGCAATCTAGGCAATAACTAACGCATTTTTAGATTCTCCTTTAGCTTTCCTTTGTGAGCTAACAAACTTTAAACAGAATTAGCTGATAACCAAGTCTGCATTGTAGCAAGCTGTGCTGTGACTTTGCCGGGTGTTATGCTAAGCTAAGCCTAGCCAAGATAGTAACGTTAGACCTACAACGTCGAGTCAAGAGTTAAGTTAACATTAGCGTTAGTTATCCTAGTCGATGTTGTGTTGTGGCGTCGTGTTACCTTTGATTTCTTGTGCTTGACAATGGTTACGGCAGCCTGTGTAATTTATCATACCAAGCAGAGCACTGGACACAAGCTGCTAGTCGGATGCTAAATTGTTAGCCGACAGCACTAGCTTTTGTGTACTTGTCTTAAGAGTGGTCAGCGACAGACAAGATTTTAAATTAAAAATGTAGGTCAGCCAGAAAACTGAACTTTACTGTCCGATAATGCCACCAGGTGATTTTGATCTAGATTTGTACGTTATTACTACAGGGTGTTATCTCAGCTATGCCAAGGATACAGTACACTGGAAGCCTTGATGCTTTGACAACGTCGTCACATTTTGTCATTAATATTTTTTTTGCATTGACTTTAAATTTTATATTATATGTAGGAAATCAGCTTAACTATTTAGCATACATTAGGACAGTGTGCTCTCGGTCTTTGTTGTTTGCATTAGTAATGATCTAGTCATGTTGTTTTTATGCTGTGTGGTGCAAATCACATTATTTGGATTGTAGGCCTAAATGTGGAATCACCATGACCATGTGTAGGTCTTGATAATCAGCCTCAGTTTGAGTGATCTGTAAGGAGTACATCCTTGCCACAATAGCAAGTGTGTGTTGAGAGGAGGAAAAGCAGTGACAGTGCTCCTCTACACAGAGAGTCAGTTGCAGGGGAGTATGGGAGAAGTGCTGAGGCTGCAGTCTGGTCACATGCTGTTGTGACTCTCCTTCTCCTTGATGGATACTCCTGGGCTTTGCTGAGAAAAAAACAGATTTTTTTTCTTCCTACTTGGACAAAGTAAGGAAAATGAACCAATTATCACTATTGTATCACACCTTGTTTATACTGTTGTTGTGGTGATGTTCCCCAATAGCTGACCATAGTGCAGAAAACCTTCACACTGGAGCAAGAGACACCACATGAGGGTCATGTGAAACAAGGCAGTGTAGGAAAAGACCATCAGGCCGTCAAACATTGTTGTGGGATTTAAAAAACATACCAGTGTTATTTGAGTTTTTTTCCAGCTGCTGTTATGTCCCATGAAAAAATCTAAACCCTGGGAGGTAGAGCAAACCTGCAGTGGAACAAACATTACTTGCATCTGACTGTGGCATACGTTGATGGATTTAAACCTCTCACGGGGACTAATGATAATAGGGGGAAAAAATTACCAGTGTTATCTTTCAAATCAGGAAAACGGAAATGAAAAGTGGTGGGGCCAGTGCTCATTCAGTGCCACATACTTAACAGGAAAGAAATCTGGTGTGTGGGGCTAATAATGTTACCGCTTTACTGATTTTTCACCCTTGGCCAGGTTTTGCATCAGCTACCAACACTTTTTTGTTTACTTATGTTTGCTTGACTTTTATAGGGACTGCATGTTTAGTTTGGGTTACACTATGCAACTATTTCAGGCAGGATTCAGTCAGGCCAAGTCTGTGCTTGTGTGTGCTAGTCTGCAGATGCTGGTCATTTGGAGTGGGTAGTTGGGACTGAAAATCGAAAAGTGCACAAGGGGTACAGACTCTGATGTCTCTCCTCCTGATTTAATTTCATGTGAGTCCGAACCACTACAATTACATCAAACAACAGTTGTTTTTTTTGTTTTTTTGTTTTTTTTTTTAAGCGAAAGATGTAATCTAGATGTAATTGAGCCTTGTTTACTTAGCCAATACACAAACATGAACAGATCCTGTCAATAACCAATAGAAACTGAAGGAGAATAATGCAGGAAATAGGGGAAGAAAAATTATGATAAGGGAGTGATGTGGGGGAATTGGACAATGGAAACAGTAGGAGTTATTTGATTTGAGGCAGTAACATGAATCTGTGTATACATGAATATACTAACAGCTACCATAGCTGTTTTGGTACAAATGTCTCATAGCTTAGTGCAGGAGTTCATGTGTTTGTGTAACAAGTCAAGTAGTGTGTGACCATGTGTCTTGTGTAATCATTATGCGACTTTTTTCTGTCATTGTTTAAAATATACAAAAGTCAGTCAGTGTTATATGCCCAGTCTTTTCAAAATCTGTTATATTAAAAGCTGTGTCATGTAGGCTATCCCATCAATTAAGCATAATTCTGTAAACACGCAATAATTAGCCAGCTGTACCTAACCCTAACCCAACAGGATATCAGTTTGGGAGAGAAATGCATTTTATTTGAAGGGACAGGTGGATAAGAAAAGATGTTTGAAGATTTGAGAAGGTTTTACTGGTTGAAATTTTAATTTAGATCCACTAGTGCAGGATGATGTCACTATTTAAGAGACTGTTTTACCGGCAGTAAAAGTCATGTGAGGTCATTTCATGGGGACTTTCAAGTATTCATTTTGTTCAAGTGTTAACACTAACTACTCACCCTACAGTTGTTAGCAGAGCTCAAATATAATCTTTCTAGGCTGTTTAAGATTCCATTGGCCGTATTCAGCATCTGTGTCATAACAGAAACAGTGCGTCGCATTCTCAGATCAGTATCAGGGTAGTGGTATTGTTAACTGTTGACGTTGACATGTTCATGTTCATGTTATTGGGTCAGTAATGTAGGTAGTGTATCGGCAGTTGGGGATGACTGATTAGTTTTTCTAAAGGGACCATTTTTGTGTTGAATTAACAACCCTGTTCAGAGCTGTGTTAAGATATACCCTGTGTGGTAAATAAACTCCGTGTGCAGTGAGCACACGCTGTTACTGAAAGTAAACACTGTCCTCAAGTTTCTGTCTTACCATAGATGCAACTTTAAATACGGCAACCCTTCTGCTCAGACTCTCTTGTAGAAAAGTGGGCATTAAAATTGACAACACTAGCACTAAACTTGGATAACTGACTAGCTACCTAGGTGTTTACTTCACTTGACTTGGACATTTGGATTTGCAAGACTTCATTTTCAAATCATCATCCTAATGAGTAGTTTATGCCTGTAATTATTTTGTTATATCAAGCCATTTTGTTGTTTTGGGTCAGTCGGCAGTCAGTTATAATGTATATAGGGTCTTTTAGAGTTTGATGTGCAACATGGTACACAACAATGTACTCGAAGCGTTCTGCTGGTTGGCTTCTGCATGTAGCCTGTTTCATCCCCTATCCATCCCATGATGCACAGCTGTGTTTATACTCTGCTGTGAAAGTAAAGGAGGATTTCTCCTTATGCCCCAATACTTAAGGCTGGGTAATATTTCAATATTAAATCAATACTGTAATTAGAAAACTAGATAGCTTATCATCTGGTATTTTAGTTATTGCGATATAACATAAGTGTTGGTTTTTCCTTGTTTTAAAGGCAGCATTACAGTAAACTGATTTTGAAATGAATAGACTGTTGTAACTGTTGTAATATTTCCCTCTACCTGCTTGGTCCTAACATCCACATTACTAATGACTCAAAAATCTGATTGTGTAAATAAGGGGTGTCCAATCATGTGCCATGGAGGGCCAAGAGGCTGCAGGTTTTCATTCCAACCAAGACCTCCACCAGGTGACTTCACTGATCACCTCACCTTGTATCAGAAAAAAAAGAGGAGGAACTAATCAGTGAAATCCCTCCATGGCACATGACTGGACACCCCTGGTGTACAAGCACCAATAGTCATCCCTACAATATTATCACAGTATTGATACTGAGGCATTAGGTAAAAAAGTATCATGATTTTTGATTTTTCCATATTGCCCACACTTACCTCTACTCTTTCCCATCCCTCCCTGTTGCCCAGTTTCTTGCCCAAGTCCTCTGTATTTAATCCATTTCTACCTCGCTTCTCTGATCACACCTTGTCCCAGGCTGAACATTTTTCCCAGACATCAGCATTGATCTGGTCAGTCAGATATGGCCACTGAACCGTAGGGCCAGAAAAATGAGGATGATTTGTTTTCCAATAGTGCGATCAGGTTTAGATGTTGCACCGTGATTTGAGTTTCCAAGAACTGCATTAACTGCAGTACAGTTTTCAAAAAAACTCAGTCAGAAGAGTAACTTTCTGGTTATCCTGTCTTTTCAGGGTGTTGGAAACCTGACTCATTAATTACAAAATTATCTGAATCAGCAAATACATTACACTGCTGAATGATTCTGAATCCACTTACAGCTGTTACTCAGCACATCTTTCCCTTATATTACTTGTGCCAGAAAGTAGCCCTGATGTCTGATGATGGCATTATAAATTGAGTTTTACTGCAAAAGTGCTCATGAGAAAACTTCATGTTGCCTAAAGCTGATTTGCTGATGTCATGTATAGCCAGATTATTTATTAATGAACAAAACTGCATGGTTTCAAATAGAGCAAATGGGTATTTCACTGAATGAACCCCTCCTAGGTTTTAAAAATGTGAATATTCTTTTGATTTTGTGGCACTGACAGTCTTGTGTGCCCTGTCATCACCTTTCTCCCTGTGCGATTGCATCTGTGGTGTGTTGGGAGCAGTAACAATGTAGCATCACTGGATAACAGATAGGTGTCAGTGCTATTTTTAGTTTTCAGTTTATGGTGCTGGAGAAGTGTTTGTGTAGGCTACTTGTGTGAGTGCCACACACCAGGTCCAGTGCCATATAAATTAGCCAGTGTCACCGGGGTGTTGTTTCAGCATTCTGGGAACAGATGGCCAGTGGAGAGAGCAGGTATCTTGGTGAGTGCTTGCTGCCTGGTAATGCTAGGAGACGTGACTTAATTGGTCACTGTCACATATTACAGACTGTTAATTCATTTGTCCTCATGCCTACCTCAGGTTGTAGCAATGAGGAATACCTGCCAGTGGCTCTGATTGAGCCTTTGTGAAATGGCATAACAGGTCAATGAAGTTTATATTCATACATATGAAAGGAAATAAGTTCACTAGAAGAATGTTTCACTGGGTCAAAGATGTCAGTGGTCCAGCTAAAGAGAAGTGAGCAATATGTTTGACAGATATGGGTTCAGTAAAGTCATTTCCTAGTAATGAGTCTGTGTCTGTGTGAAATTGCAGAAAAGTAGACGAATGAAATCTGTAGTAAATAAAAACTGGGTACATTTAGGATGATAAACCATGAATATGTTACAGTGAATTATGTTTCATATAATTGAACCAAGAGGCATAGATCATTATGTGTACTCAGTGGAAGCAAAACAAATTTGTTAAATGTGTAATTTAAATAATGTCAAAAATGAATACCATCGTGTTTCTTTTTGTCTTTTTGATTGAAAACCTTGCAATATTTTGTTCTGTACTGTGAAAATTAAATAGATTTTGAATATGGATTAAGCATGAAAGATTTAGCTGGTCATTTACTCATGCTTACCATTTAAGTTAGCTACTTATTTGGAGAAAGTCTGGGAGATGAGAAAGAAAGCTGTTTATCAGGATACAGAGTAACCTTTACTCTGAGCAGTACTGGGTCAAAACCTAGTATATGGCTGGATTGTGACTGATTTCACCTTATTACCGTGAACAGTTGATGTACTGGACAGCAGTTTTCAAACCCTGATTATTTATACAGTTAAATTACGCCATTTTTTTTTAATGAAATTATCATCATGCCTGGACCTCACTGTGCACATAGCTGGCTATGGCCATGAATTTAACCTTTGTTAAATCCTGGAAGCTATGATATTTAATCTCCAACATGTCTAAGCACAGTTAATTTCTGCAGTAGCAACACAGCTACATTTAAAAACCAGCTGTTTTCACCAGCTTTGACGTGTGTATCAAGTAATCCAGGAAATACTTTGTGTGGTGCTTATCAAGGCTTGTATCGAAGATAAATGTGCTGACATAAGAGCAGTGGCCAGCACTCGGTCAACCAGTAGTGCAACTTCATCACTCAGTGTGTCAGTGATGGGCATTTCCATTTTGAAGGGCCAGCCTCACTGATGTGTACCAGCCAAAAATCTGTTTTTGATTTTAATTTTATTTTGCATTTGAAACTGTGTGTATGGACATATAATGTTGTGGCTGTGCCTTTATTTCTGAATATTTATCACCAAAAGAAGTTTCTATTTGTTGACTAATCACAGTGTCTTGTAATCCCATTTTGGATGGGCGAGATAATTTGTGGGCATGACACGTATATAAAAAAATTCATTCATTCATTATATTCAGGAAATGCATTACACCGTTACTGGTGTTGATTTAATTTAGATTGATAAGGACTAGCTTATTGCGAAGAAAAAATATGGCTTCCATTTTGTTTATGATTTATCCTGAGTCAGACGACATGGAAAATAGTTTCAGTTTAAGGATATTCCACTTTGATACTGTTTTCTACACAAACATGTACACTCAGGCAGCACACTCATGACAGTGAAATATAGATTTAATTAATCATCAGTTTAATTGAATGTGAGCTCAGCTCTCTGGCTCTCTTGTTGATCAGCTGCCTAATATCTTCTCTGGAGAATACAGGAAATAGATTGAATGGCTTTGGAGAAACCGAACTGTTAGCAAAGATAGTTTACAGTGTGTTACATGGAAACACTTCTCATAACATGATGTAGGCCTATTTTAAAATGCAAGAAAAATTTCTTGCATATCAAAGGTTTTCTTCTAGCAAATAGGATTTTCCATTGAGCAGTGTCAATTTGAGTTTATTGCATACAAGATAAGATGATTTTGGTGAAGAATCACAAACTAATATTTGATGATTTATATATAAGATAATTAGACAGAAATGTAGACATTTTATTAAGTAGAAATCACTCAACAAAGAACAGACGTTTGTAGAAAATGATTTTTACTACATGTGACAAAGTTTGATAACATCCTGTTTTTACAGGAGCAAATTGCCTCACCTGACCTCAACTCTTGAAGACCATGTTGCTGTGATATGGAGACTGTAGTATGCCAGAATTACATTTTCAAGTTCTTTTTGTGATTTATTATTGATGCATTTTGTCAGGAAAAATGTGTTTTGAATGTTTTCAGCAGTGTGACACTGATAATGTGCTTGGTACTATAGCTTGACTTGGAATAATGTGTATGGCCTGCTCACCGGTTTTCATCCACTGTCAAGAAATGGGACTGGCTGCTCTTAAATCAGTAACATACATATGAACATATAGAGGCTGATAATTGGCATAAGAAGCAGCTGGTTTTCCAAAATCTTATTTTATCTGTGATGCTCTCAGTAATTGAAAATAACCCTACCTTAATGCGATGTGACCTGAGGCTTGTTAATAGCTTATGCAAAGCTGCGATAAGTAGGTTCCCTCAGTGTAGTTGCAGTTCAGAGGCAATGGACCTGTCTCTCCCTGCTGATATGACTCCTTCCATTAGGAATGTACTGATCAATTAGCCACTAATCGCAATCAGCTGATAGGCATTTTAAATAGGCCATCGGTGATTGGTCAAGCACTGTTTCTGCTGAACACAATATTGGTCCCCTGCTGTAGCACAGAGAGAGACTTGATGTCATTACATTCCTTTCTGAGCAGAGAATGTTGAGTGATGATTTTCACCTGTTAATTTGCATCGATAGCTCACATATATTGTGATTCTTGATGTTGGAAATTACATAAAGTATTTCATTATGAACACAAATGTATGTGAAACTGTACAGACCACACAGGAGTAAAGTACTGTATCAGCAGTTCGCCAAGGGTGGTAAAAATAGTAATTTAGCTTCTTGTTAGCTTCTGTAGTGTCCTCCAGTTGTTGCTCCCTCAGAAAGGCCTGATAGTGTTTTGATAATCTGTATCTCCACTGATTTGCATCAACTCTCCTAAATTGTGGACTGTAGATTTACTGTCTTCTCTGCCTATAATTTCATG
The DNA here is from genome assembly GCF_902150065.1 of Myripristis murdjan. Lineage (NCBI taxonomy): Eukaryota > Metazoa > Chordata > Actinopteri > Holocentriformes > Holocentridae > Myripristis > Myripristis murdjan. The sequence continues at coordinate 21,406,989 of NC_043991.1, forward strand.
AGTACTTGTAGTTTTTCCATTTCCTGTTGTTGCAGTGTTCAGAAATTTGCCACTGTTTGTTCATTTTTTCTCTATCTGATGAAAACATACTGTAGTGTGACAGCACAGGTACAGTACTATGGTACAGTAATAAAATTGTCGATGTAGGGCCACTATACTAATAACATTTATGCACATTTGTTGTATGGAGACGTGAGGCTTGAGGGAAGTGAAAACAAAATGAGTGCAGCTCCTAATTGTTGGTCAAACTAAAGAAAGATGAAGAATAGATTGTCCAAGGATGTTATTTTCCATCTTGTGGTCATAGTTGGGTTATGAAAACAGCAAGCTGTCATTTGCGGTCATTGTCAGCAGTTCCATTGTCTCAATGATAGCCTAACTCCATTAATCAAATGGCTAATTTCAAAATGTATTTATTTTTGCATTATTATCGCCATTAGTTGAAACAAGGTCTGTGGGCACATAATGCTGTGTTACAAGCACCAAGATGCCAGCGTGCACCTACTCATAGACTACTAAAATTATATCTACTGAAAACCTGACCTTTAACATGACTCTAGGTTACCAACGTTGCCCTGACTAGGACTAAGATTGGGACCCTTTGTGCAAACCATTGCTGTTACTTTGAGACCAAGACCTACAGACTTTAAATGACTTAAGATGCACGTTGAAAGGGAATTTAAATAGATTATTTTACACTGAACTCTAAAAGACTGTGTTGAGTGATATTTATTTTACATCAATTGTTGCATTGAGGAATTTGTGCACATCATAAAAAAAAAGCAAGTTATCTTGTACTTTGTTTTCATCAAGTTCATGCTAGTTGTTAGTAATGAGCTCTTTGTTTATAATTGGGTAGATTTTTTTTTATTTATTTATTTTAATGGTCTTACTGTACTGTTGAGAGCTTGCCTGGTGATTCATAGTCCTTATGGAGATGTACTCCCTTTTTTAATGCTTCATTCTTAAGGCTACAGTGATGAGGGATCTGGCCGTGCCTGATTTCACTTCATTAGTGGTCCCAACGATCTGATAGGATTATGGCTTCGTAGAGAAACTCTCGCCCTTACAAGACCACTCCATTACCCACTCTATACAGCATTCATATGTAATCATGTGTGTGAGGGATGGTCTGCTCTGTTATGATTTTTTTTAGCTACTCTTTTCATATACTTCTGTTAGTTCTACTGCATGTGGTAGTGAGTAATAATTTGGTGTGGCCGGAAAATCTTTTGTTATTTATTTATTTTTTATATATATTTTTGTAGCCTGTCATTGTAAGTAATTAGGAGCCATGAGTGCATCTAACGTAGAGTTTCACACTGTAAATTCACAATGTAATACACAGTACAGTGGATGGTGGTATCATAGTGGAAGGGACGCTGTGCAGCTCCAGGGTGTATGAAAGGGCTTTTTTTTTTTTTTTTTTTTTTTTTTTTACAGAAATGAGAACACATGTTGAACTACCCAGGTATATATTGTAGAGATGTCTCTGTAGTATATACCTATACAAGTCTGTTTTTCTCATGGTTGACTACTCAGTATGTTATTTAAATGAATAACAAGTGCTTAGTACACACCAAACTTTACATAGTCTGAAGCAGATTATGGGCAAAAATAATCACATTCTGCTCTTTACAGTGCTGATTGGTTGCATAACATTTGCGATTATGTAGGCACTGAGGGCAGAGATCCTCACAGTTTAGCTTGTGTCAGATTTCTGAGGAAATTCTACCAATGCTGTGTAACTCTTTGCTGAATGAGTTTGGTTGTGTATGGGGCTTGGTTTATTTAATACTTTCGACAGGGCAAGTGGTTAAACTATTTCCTGTACAACCTGGTGCTTCCACTGAAAATAGGTTGTCCTTTGAACTATCATTATAATAGCACGGACTATTAGTGTAAGAGCATGAGGTATTTCACAGACTTTTTAAAGCAATCTTTCTGTAGGAAGCAATGTGCCTATGCAAACACCCAAGTGGCTGTTTTGAAAAAAGTACACACATTTAAAGAACAAATGCTTTGACTAAAGATAAGTTTATCTTCTTAACTCTTGATTTTAACATTTTAATAGGCTCCTTTGGGTATTAACTACCCACACTTCTTTGCATTTAATACAGCAATGCACTAACAATAACAATGCGAAAGACTCCTTTTGTGTGCATTATTCATTCATTTATTTATTTATTTTATTATAACTACATGTTAATATCAGTGTATGTCCTGTCTGGCCAAAGGAAATGTTCTACCATGGTGGACAATAAAGTTGTTATTTCATTTCATTTCATTTCATTTCATTTCAAAAACAACAATCCTTGCCTTACCATGTCTCAAAAGTAGTCTGTGTGCTGGTGCCCAGAAACAGAGGTGGACATAAACCACATTGCATCCATTGTTATTATAAGATTAGATATTGCCTGCAGTTCTGGATAGTGTAATATCGTGATATGGCATGAATGTTGTCTGAATAACTAAACCCGGTGCAATTGAATGTGGTCAGCCTTGAGTTTAAGTTTTACAGGACACTCTTGGTGTGTGTTTATTTCAGTGTCCATGATACTTAACTGAAGAGGTCTGTTTATGAGAGTAGAATAGCCTCTGATAGTTGTTGTGAAGCATTAGAAAGATACATTCACTTAGTAAACCTAGATTCTTCATTAGGAATGCACCACGTTGTCCATATGAACTTGTTCACATGTCTAATCTCACCTTTTCTCTCTCTTTCAGAGCCACGATGGCCACTGCACCGTACAACTACTCCTACATTTTCAAATACATCATTATTGGTAAGTGAGCCAAACACCAGAGTGTTGAGGCTAGCTAGCTTGATCTATAGTGTGTGTGTGTGTGTGTGTGTGTGGTTCATTCATGTAAATCATGGAGCTAGTGTTAGCAGCTTACTGATATAGTTAATTTACCCTTTATTAATCCCTGTAGGGGATTATTCTCTGCATTTGGCCCATCCTGAGTATCAGGAGTAAAGGCGTACACTTTGATATCTCCTAATAAATATGTATGCACTGACATATACAATCATATATCATAAAATCTGAAGACCATTTAATATTGCTGTTTAATAAAACTATTTACGTGTAAATTTTATCATAAGTTTAAATAAACCATACGTACCATGCAAAACAATATAGCAGCCCAATAGACAGAATATATATAACTTAACCATAAAAAGGCATGCTACATATTACTTATTACAAGGGCATAATGGGTATAATGTAATATGCACAGGGCAGGTTGAAGGTGTGTAATGCAGTCATTATATCATCATGGCAATGGGTCATGGTGCTTGAGATGGCAAGGTATGACCAGAACATACACTTACTGGTCATTATCTTCCAAATCATCACGAATAGGATAATAGCTCTGACAAGAAATAAATTTTCATCTTCAAGTTAAGATTACGTATGCTCCTCATCAGTCAGATGAGTCTTTAAACTTGGCTCCAGCGTCTTAGGGAGACCGGCTAAGTGAGGCCTTATAGACTATAGGCTGCACTAAATGATTTTCCCTTTAAAACTATAAAGTAATGCATTATAGACATGTCATGAATCATTTTGTCATCAAATGCTGGTACAGTCAATGTGTAGAAAATTAAACCCGTGCAAGCTTGTGTACTGTATGAAGCCAGAAACTGGCCCCGCTTTACCAAACCCACTCCATGTGTCTCTCCTTGAATGGATAGAAAAGAATCAAAGGCTCTATAGGCCAACAGATATTACTGTGGGGTCCAGCAGTGGTAATACTCATGCATGGATATTTGATATGTCAGCAGATAAAATGTGAACTATCATGAATAAAACATCATGAATCGTATTGCAATCACATCTGTAAATTAACCACTATATGATTTTTTTTTTTAAACCTCATTGTTTAGCCATAGGCTGTGAAGGCCACTGCAAATACAAAAGGCATTGTGAAATTAATTTTTGAGAAAATAAGGTCTGAGTGAGTCACAATGCTTGTAACAGCAGGTGTCTGTTACTAAATGTTACTAGACCCAATGAGATTTGCCTGCGTTTGCACACGGGTTAAATAACAACACATTTGGTATTTTAACAAATGTATTTAATGATGTGTTGATTGTTAGATTATTGTCATGCATTTGACATGAGTGTGGTAGTTTTCACAGTGGGGATGCTAGGCTTTTCTGGATTGTTGTTTGCTTGTGAATTTTAAGTTAAACTGAAATGTGTGTATTGTGCCCAGACATACTCCTGACTGCTCTCCTTCTCCCTGGGAGCTGGGCAAAAGAATTCCCTGCGGGCCCATGCACCTAATTATTAGTTCCAGGAGGGTACTAGCAAGCACGAAGTGGGTGGAGGGAAGTTCAGGTGTAATATTTGACTATTAGGTTTTATAGGGTATGTCAGTATTTATTAACTAAGATTGTATTTATATATTTGGTAATGGTTTTATGCAAATAGTGTGTGTGTGTGTGTGTGTGTGTGTGTCTTTGTGTGTGTGTCTTTGTGTGTGTGTGTGTGTGTGTGTGTGTGTGTGTGTGTTAATACTGTAACCCTGTAAATGGTAGATGCCAGCCAGTGACTGAGGCAGAGACCATATATGTGGCTGAGAGTCAGTATAGAAAGGTGCTGGAAGTAGGGCTGTGACTTTCCTCCAAAATAAATTTCGAATTTCGATTGCCCTATAATGTCAAATATCGAATTATGTTCGAATTTTTAGGGTCAATTTTAGTCTATTGTTTAGCCTATTGATATGTACAATATGGGTGTCATTTACGGTCTGTCCGCCAGAGGGCGTTTCAACCATATTAACAAGCGCTTTCCTTCTGAAAGGCACAACATTAATAATGATAATCTGGATGTATTTACGATCGTATTTTAATAAGCACTTTTTGTCGGAAATCCAAAAAGTTTCCACACATCACTTTTGAGATGATCAGGAGCTGTGATTTCAGTCTCCGGGACCGGTTCTGCTGCTGCATTGTTTTCAGCCATGCTGTAAACTTCCTACAGGCGCGCGCTGCACTGATGCATGCCCACACTTTTTTATCCCGCGCACGATCACGCGTAACGTTGATTTGCATCGTTACGCAACGTAAACAAAGACACACACACACACACACACACACACACACACACACACACACACACACACACACACACACACACACACACACACACACACATTCGAACGTGAATTTCAGCAATCGAACGTTATATCCCTCCCTCCAGTTCGAATTAATATCGAATTTCGAAGTTCGTTGTCACAGCCCTAGCTGGAAGGTGTCGGCACATCTGTTGTACCCTCTGTTGTTCAGTAAATGCCACATGCTTGAGCTTCCCCCTGGACTTTGTCTGTTTTAGAGTTCTTGTTGTTTTTGCAATTATTTTGGTGAGCTGGAAATAGAGCGCGCGGAAGCCATGGATGGCTTATTGGCTACGCAGTCAGGGTCAGACGTTGATAACCAGCATGCCGTTTATGTCAAAATGGTCATATTGTCACATCTCGTAAACAGCAGCCATTAAATTCAAGCAGTTAGAGCTCCAGAGGATGGCTGATAATCATAATTAATTAACAGGGCTTGCTTAAGCTATTCTGTTGCAGTAGGGTCAGATATCAGCTGTTATTCAACTGTCCACATTACAAAGCTGCCCATTGTCTGATATTAGATTAATTGGCTGTCCTCTTATAATTTTACCACAAGTATTAACAGCCTTGCTCTCTCTATCTCATCACTCCACATGAAATTTTAAGCATTCTCACTGACTGACACAAAGGGGCTGCTACATCATGCATGGGGACAACACTGCAGGCTTGAATAGAGAATTGTTGTTTTTCTATTATTCTCATGCTTGACTAGAGTCTCTACCTCTTCCCCTCTCTCCTCTCTCCGTCTCTCCACAGGGGACATGGGGGTAGGGAAGTCATGTTTGCTTCACCAGTTCACAGAAAAGAAATGTAAGTACTGCCCTGATTTTCTGACTCCTTTTCATCTGTGTGTGTGTGTGTGTGTGTGTGTGTGTGTGTGTGTGTGTGTGTGTGTGTGTGTGTGTGTGTGTGTGTGTCTCTGTGTGTATGTGTGTCTCTGTGTGTGTTAGGATGCCAGGTTCAACTGGAGTGCCTCGATCGCTTTAGATTTCTTTATATACCAGGGGAAGTCAGTCTCATAGAAGTAGAGTGTGCACTGAACAGTGAGAGACTCTTCTCCTGTGTGTGAAGTCAGCTGCAGCCTCCCATTACCATTCAACTCAGTTTTGTTTAGTGCCACTATTAACAAGCCAGATGCTGTGTTCCTCATTCATCCACCAGCAGATCCTGCACACACGCACACACACAGGGAGTGATTTAGAAAAGGCTTTAATTGTCAGTTTGAAGAAATTCTCTGCCCCTGGTTGTTGATACATAAGATGTAGAGAGTTAGAATAGTCTGTCTGAATGATCTCTCTATAGACTATGATTGATAACTGATGCACCTGCTGCTGGCTCACAGTCGAGATGCGCTGTGTGTGTGTGTTCACATGATAACACTTGTATAAATGTGTGTTGTAATGGTAATACACTTAGCTAAAACACGGCAGGAGAATAAACTTACAGTAATTAAAAACCTGGCCAAACTCACCGTGTGCTTGCTACACCAGAGGCCTGTACCATAAAGCTGGATTAACATAGTCGGGCTTTCTCTTACTTATCTGGCTTCACTTAACGAGACACCAGCACTCAGGATTTTCGGTACCATAAAGCCGGCTATCAACTCACTAATTCAACCCAGGCTTTCCAATCTAGATCTGTGTGCGCTCACATAAAAAGGGCGGAGTTTGCTGCATGCGACCAATCGCAGACATGGAAAAATCTACCCGAGCCGCATACGTCACAACCGAGGAGTAGACAATAATCTGAAATAAATATGAGGAATATAAATCAATAATCCAGGCAAAAAGCAACACAGTTGCAGCTGCCAAAAGCCGCAAGGAATGGTGGCAAAAAAATCGCCGACTGTATCAATGCGTAAATTAGTGGGATTATAATATTACTTCCCCACCATGACGGCACGAGTAGAACTGACTACAGTAACGTGTGTGTTCAATAAATGAATGTGTCTCCCACTCAGCCATACACTCCTGCAGAGGAACTGGCCCTCTCTCACAGTGAGGGTCGACCCTCGCTGGACCGCTGCCTTCAGTTTGAGTTTCGTCCGAATCGTCACTTTGATTCAACTGGTTTTGATATTTCATTTTATAAAGCATCTGACGCCTCGTGATTATTCTGCTGGTTAAAATATTATTTCACTGTCACTTAAAGACAGAGAAACATTTAGCATCAACTCCCATGTGGACTTTTCAGGGAAGACTCCCTAAATACTAAATATGAGCAAACTAATGGAAACCTAAAGGAGCCCAGAGGCTGGCGTGTATTTTATCAAACTTTTATTTAACCCTCTGAATTAAATTCCCCTAATTTATTTTCATAAACATTAAAAAAAAAAATCATTAGGCTACATCAGTCTACAAGATCAATTTTTGGTTGGACAGTGCAGTCATGAGTAACAAAAAAAAAAATTGTAAAATGTATTAATTTGGTTTGGAAGCAGTCTGCCTAACCTCGTAAGTGTTCCTCAACAGTGCTGAGAGCGCTATTTTGGCTCTGGGTCGCTTAACGTATATCTGAAAACAGTCGGTCATTATCCAGTTGATTGAAATTTGGTGGGATGGTTGGTCATGGGCCAAGGAAGAAGTGCCTAGCTTTGCCCGCCCCTAGTCAAAAAGGGGATTGTAAGTGGGTGGGGGATGCATCTTTTGTGGTGGACAACATTCTTTATTTGTTTTTTGTTTTTTTTTTTGTTTTTTTGTGAAAAAATTATTTGCTTGTGTCCTTTATTGACACACATTGTAACCAGTCAGGTGATGTTGTTTAATGCACACATGAGGAGTGCCATCTGATCTGTGTTTCCACAAAAGGGTCTTCATCTGAACACTTGTACTTATAATATCTTTACTTTTCTCTCCCCAGTCATGGCAGACTGCCCCCACACAATCGGCGTGGAGTTTGGTACGAGGATAATCGAAGTGAGTGGCCAGAAGATAAAGCTGCAGATCTGGGACACAGCGGGTCAAGAGCGCTTCAGGGCTGTCACCCGCTCCTACTACCGTGGAGCTGCAGGGGCACTCATGGTGTACGACATCACCAGGTACAGGATACTCGAATATGTGCGTGTGTGCGTGACACGTGTGTGTAAGATGCACATTTTTTCTAAGTGGTCACCATATGACATCAGAGCTTTCATAGTATATCACATAACAATCAACAAAATACACAAACATAAACATTCAGTCTCTTGCTCTCCGTCTGTCGTCAGCCCTTCAGACGGTATTTTACAGTCATTGTATTTATACAAGAGGAACAACAACAGAGGCAAAAGAATCTACCTTGACAGTCTACACAAACTCCTTCATAAACAAACATGACCTGTTTTTCTTATGGTTCATGTCTGTCCTTCAAGCCAAAACTGTGAGATGGTATCAGCGGCTTGCTAAATAATCACAGTTCAACATGTGGAATGACTGTCAGTCAACAGCCAAATACTATTAAAGGACTGTACCAGTGATTTTGAATGTTTGGCTCATTTACTACAATTTCCCAACATTTTACATTGCAACAAACATTTTTGTAAAAGATTTAATAACATATTCAAAATCCCTCGATTTAAGAAGTTGAATTTTTTGTGAAACCCTGCCTCCCTTATAATGTCCTGTTTGTACAGCTAACAAACCCGTCTACATTCATAAACCACAGAACTGATAATTGGCTGTGCAAACCAAGTGTTTCCCTGGGGACTGTTTTCCAGCAGGGAGACAGTTTCACTCCGCCCCATTTGAAGTCATCAAAACACAACAGTGCGGCTGCTTTTAGGACTTTATTAAAGTTATGCAATACTGTTGTGAAGAAACTTTGAAGTCTCTGAAAGCTCATTTTAACAGTGGAATGAATGGAAACCAGTGGCTGGATAAAAGATGGGAAAGATTATATCAGAGTTGGGTTGAAATTAGCAGAAATGTTCAGTATATATATATATATATTTAGATACTATGCTAAATATGCAGAATCACTGGTATGGTATGTAAGTATTGGCTTTGTTTGTGCCACTATTAATGTGACTAAAGACAAATTTTAATTGCACCATTATTATTAAAGTTCTTGGTGTCGTGCATGGTTGCTTTGAACACATGGCTGATCATGCCATATCGTATTATAACTACAGCATGTGCCTTCAGTGAGTTGTGTTTTGAATATGGATGAAAATGCTCTAAGTAGAAATTAAAGCAAAGGGCAGCCAAGGACTACATAGCCAAAATGGGTGCAATTGAAGATATGGCACAAGTGCAGTGTTAAATTTCCAAGTGCATGGCAGCTTGTGGAAAAATGCTCAACAAGGTTTCAAGGTGACTGAGAACGTCGCTACAGGCCAACCTGGTAGCGCTGGGCTTTGGCAAACACTCACTTTTGTTGATTGCAAGCCCTTAAAACAGCCCCTGTATTTCTCCATGCAGTTTTGGCATTTTGATGAGTGGATGTTTCTGTCCACTTTAATGTTAATTGTTTTATTTTGAAATGTTGACAAAGCATATCTAATTTTTTGTCAACCCAGCAAAGGGGCTGGAGACAAATTTGATTGAAGTCATTCTTTCAATTCAACTGAACAATTAAAGCCATCCATTCAAGGCACAGATTAAAAAAAATAAATAAATAAAAAAAGATGTCTTGGCAGGAAAGATAAGCCTTGGAGCTCCCACTCTTACCATCTTGTATTTTATTGAATTCATTCATGTATTGATGTGATGTAGAATAAAACATTAAAACCACCATTAAAAGGCAAAGTACATAACTTTTGACTCAATGTGCTTTATTCCAGCCAGCCAAATTTGATACGTAAAAATGTCTTTGTAGAGTTTGAAGGATTCAGTATTTTGAAAGCCATTCCCAGAGACCTTCAACTGCATCTTGAATAGCCCTCACTTTTCCTTAGTGTTTGATCTTTAGATGGTCATTAAACCTTTTTTAATGTATGAAAAGGTGAACTGTCTTATCTTGCTCAAGTCTCTCTTCCACACAAGCTGGTGTATTGGCAGATGAATAATGATGGATAGTTAGCCTCTTCTCATGCTTGGAACGCCTAGCGTAACAAAATGAAGCGGCAAAGTTAAACCTCGTATTCAAGTTTTTCATTCATGTGTAAAGAGAGAGAAGGTACAGTACAATAAAAAGTTCAGTCAAGTCCATAATGCATAGTTAAAGTTACAGGAACTTGAAATAGATTTGTTTTGACTTCCACCATGCTGAAAATCTCCGGTCTCTCAGGATAACATCCTGCCAAAACTCTGTGCAGTAAACAAGCTACTTGCGAATCTGTGACAGTTATTTACAAGCTGTGCTTCACTTGTAACTGAGCGGTGTGAACCCAAATGAACCAAGCACAAAAATGCAAAACAGTAAAATCTTCAATAACGGTGGCTTAGGCAAAAGAAAAAACTCTAGGTTTAGTCACAACCAAATCTGGATCGATTGGTGATATCTATCCAATAATTGATGTCATTGACCAAATGAAAATATCTTGTCAATTAATAGTCATCACTCCACTTGTCCACAGAAATTTTAAAGAACATCAGCGAGTCTGATGTATTTTTTTCTCTGTGGCCATGCGCTAGATGCAGGTTCTTTATCACATTATGGTGTTTAGTGAATTGATGTGCTCGGCTCAGGGAAGTGATGATCATGAAGTTATTTCAAACTAGTTACAAGTTGAAATTGTTTACCAGTTTTAATACTGACTGATGCCAGAACAGTTTTGAAGTTTCTACCTAACTGAGCTTGAATGTCAGTTCCTTTGTGGTTTCACACATGGATTTTATTTTCCGGCATGACTAAAACTCAAAAATATGATCTCATCCGCTTTTATAACTTTTGCAGTGAACTCGAAATTTATTCCCTTTGTCTTTCTGAAGATTTCAGCTGTTTTTAAGCTGTGTTAAAAGTTACTGAATATCAGTGTTTTTAATAATCACTTTCAATTTATTGTCATAGTTAGACATTATAAATAATCATCCTGTTGTCTTTCAGCCTGCTGTGCTCTGACTCAGAATGTCTTCTATTGAATCGGATTTTGCTGTTTGTTTGCTGTGTGACAGTTTTTCATTTTTATTTATTTATTTATTGTTTTTGTTTTATGTTTGATTCATTGACTCTATTGCAGTCAGAAAACGAGTTTTCGCAAGTTTGAGTGTCGATCAACCACATTAGTAATAATCAAAGCATCATAATCATATGCCAGAGTTATACCAATGTATTTTCGAGTATTTCAGATCTACAAGGCAGATTTTAATTTCTAACCATTTTGACTTGCTGATGCAGAATGCATTCTGCTGTGAACATTTGTTAGAATAATGAGACAGACGAGTCAGCAGACAAGAATCTCAGGTTAAATGAAGCTCTTTTAATTAACTTCATTATTTAAAAATTAAAAATGTAAATGATAGAACAATAGCACAAATTACAGTGTGTTCTCGACAAAGAATCTCAGGTGACATGAAGTGTCTGTATTAGATTATTTGGCACATCAACAGTCAGGTCAACAGCCCTAGGCCCTGAGGGCAAAGGAACAAATGGCCCTTTTTTTTTAATTTTTTTTTTAAACAAATTAATTTACTTTGGAACTTTTTTAGCCATTTTTGCTGTATTTGATACTTATATTAGAGAGAGACAGAAAAGGCAGGGGGCAGAGATGGGATAACATGCAGCAAATGCACAGATTCCAACCTAGGGTGCTGAGGTAAGCACACAGCCTTGACATATGGGTGGTTCATGCTCTACTGGGAGAGCCGCTGGGGCGCCCCCATTAGGCTGCAAATAAACACCCTTGGAAGTGGAGATGGGAGATTATTAACCAAACAGAAATGGACATTGTTAAATTAATATACCATTATTGAACAAATGACCATACACAGTAAGCAAATAGTCATAGTAAAGCTGTTGAAGGAACCTAGTTAACCAACTCATACATCTGAAATACAATGGTTTTCCGACCACCCTTGTTTCCCGGTCTGAAAACCTGCGTTGGCAGACTACAAGCGTGAAGTTATTTTCCACATCTCACCTGTGAGAAACTGCAGGAATGCATCGCCTTTTAAGATGTGTTAAATCGGACTCTTTGTAGGGATGCTGTCCCCTGGTAGTTACTCTAAAGACCTCGTGACACACTGTGGCAGCCACTGTCTACTGCTGCTGACACTCCTCTGATCCCTCCTCAGAGCTGCCATGCTATTTTGCCTTCACCTGTTGCCGTATTAACCTCCCTCTTTGTGTTTTTTCCACACAGGAGAAGCACATACAACCACCTCAGCAGCTGGCTGACTGATGCCAGAAACCTTACCAACCCCAATACTGTAAGTACATTTGTGTTGACACTCCACTGGCACACTGGATAGTTTAGTCCTACTCTGCACATCCTACCATCCTACCTCTGCTCCTCTATCTCTCTTTCACCTCCTCTGTTCAGCTTTATCTCCATACCTATTCGACTGTTTCTTCCCTATACACACTGCTATTTGCATATTTTTCTTTTTCCATGTAGTGTTGTCTTCTGGCTTATCCCTCCTATGTCTTTCAAGTGTGTCACTGGTGTCTGCTCTCCCTCATGTCTCCTCTGCTCCTCCTGTGTTGTTCTCTCTCTGCTGAGTTTGTTTGAAGCCCCAGAGCTTTGTCCATTTCTTAAATTGGATTCCTTGGTAAATATGATTAGCTCTAAATCATACTGTGCCCTGTGAGCTCTCAAAGGAGTCTGTTTCCACATTATTCCTCTTGGAGATTTTCTTTCCTAGTCAAGTGGCAGGCCTTGATTTTCTGGTGTAATGACAACAGGAAAATGCATTTATTTACAGCTATCTTTGTAAACATTACTGCCATGACAATGCTTTTTTTTCTATTTTGCTGTTTTTATGGTTAAGTATTACCCTAAACTAAACCTTACCATTTAAATGTTTTTTGTCACAGTTGTTGTGGCATTCCTTTTATTTTCATCTGCCACACTCCGCTGAGATGTGATACTGAATTGGTAATGTACCTCCTTTTCTGGTTGGAGAGAGACGCAGCGGGTTGATAGGCTTAACCCAAATAGGAGTTGTGATGTTCAATTATAGAAAGTCTTGGCTTCAGGCTGTGTACTTGTGATTCTTACAGAAAATACATGAAAATCAGCAGAGGCCTATTGCCCAAAGAGGTTTAGTATTATTAGGAGATTAAAAGGCGAGGATTGTTGACACAAGGAGCATCATAATCTGAAAACACAAAGTCAAAGAGGGGCTTGTATAGGGTCATTTTCTTATTATTTTGAATATTGGCAGTGGCTCAGAAAATCTTGTTGCTGTGAGTCTCATTTTTCCAGGTTGTACCAATGCAAAAATGCAAACAGCATCTGCACCTGTAATGTAATGTATGCTCATTGAAAGCATCAGAATTATTTAAATTTGTTTTGTGACATATAATCTAAATGTTACATGTGAAAAGAGTACAGGAATTGGCTATTTCACTCCATTAAGACAACATGTGCAGTCCTGTAAATTCAGCCAGTGTGATCAGAAAATGTAGCAGTGAGGAATTATAACACAGCCTGCTATAAATGAAATGTTCTCACATTGATGGTTTTACATACATCAGATTTTCAGTGGTGTACACGGTACAGTGGTACATGTGATGTTTTTACTTTGAAATCAAGCTGTTTTCAAACTGCCTCTTATGCTGTGTCATAGGACTTGTACTGGTGTACATCACATGAAATTTCTGCTGAGGCATCTCCTCTTTTCAAGGGAAAGAGAAGTTTTGGTTCCCCTTGCGCATGGATTCCGTTGCTGAAGACATGTACATTACCCATGTAACATTGCCTAGGGCTCCCTCTTTTGGTCAGTGCACATTTAGCACTTACCCTGAAAAATGTTGAGGCGCACTGCCATGGCACAGTTTATGTTGACTTCCACAACAGTGCTGGTAAGGACTAATTGATGAGCCTGGTGATGTGGAGAAAGATTCAGGTTCCTTTAATTGTCATTGGACAAGCGCAAGGAAATTGTACTTGTTGAGTACATGACAATGAAAGAATTCATGCATGTTTCTGAGAGTAAAACTATTCAACTAAGAAGCAGCTTAATTAATTATGCTCTCGGTAATTGGGACAACAGTAGACAATTGTATTAGGTCATTTGCATAAATGTGCTGAAACATTAATTATCATTTGAGAACTGAGCCAAAGTGATTTAAGAAAAACTGTGGCATATATAGCAGTAAATAGAAATAGCATTGTGTGTTAAGTAATATATGTGGTCTAGACAGATAAAGTGCACGGTGCAAAATGCATTGTCAACTGATTAATGGTTATGGTCCCTAAAAATCAGTTGAGCTAAAATAGTAGAAAACAACATCCTATTGTCATCATAGCGCACAGTTCAGTTCAGTGGAAATGTGTGTCTGTCTGTACTCTTCTGTCCATTTGCCAGGGGCAGAGGGGTGGGTAGTAGGCTGGGAGAAGCAGGATGGGGGCATGACAGAGTTCTCCTACATACAGGCCTGGAGAAGGAGCTGTTAACCGAAGCACCTGCAAGATGGGAGCAGACTAAAAAAGGGCTGGGTGATAAATCCACTGAATTGATTCAGTGTATGTTATAATGTGGAGAAACAACATCTATACAAAACACGTACACCTAGCATGCCCGCAAAGATTCCCATCAGTTGGTCATCAGTAGTTAGTGAAAAACAAGAAAAATCTAAATTAAAATTGTGAATTGTGAAAAAAAGAAGATATTTTTGGCCATATGGCCCAGCTTTGGACTAAACAGGTGGTTATCAGAGTGAGATGGATCACTGATGATGGTAACAGCCTTCCTGAGGCAGCACATGCTGTAGATGTCCTCCATGGCTGGAAGTGGTGTCCCATGAAGTGTTTAATGGTTTTGATAACCTGTTGTAGTGCCCTCTGCCCAGCCTCATACCGTTGGGTTGATGCAGTATGTCATGATGGTTTCCATCATGCAGCGGTAGGACAGATTGTGAGGCATGTTAGCTTTCCTCAGCCTCCTCGGGTAAAATAAGAACTGTTGCACTTTCCCCACTCATGGTGTTGGCTTACCAGGAGTTAAGAATGCTCCAAAAATATTTGAAGCCGAATCTCAGCTGGGGATTTCCAATGTCAGATGAGGGTAAATATCAAAGGCAGAGTATAGGCTCAGCCTGAACATATATATAGGAAGCACTTAACATCACAGAAGAGTCCTTGGGCAAAGTCTGTCAGTGTGCTAACGAAATAACAGTTCATTGCATTACATTGCATCACTACATTAGGCGTAATTTCATCAGTGGAGAAGCAGTTCCTAGGGGTGCTGCTGCTGCTGCAGCTGTGTTTTGTTTTGGTATTTAACATCAACTATGTGGTGTATTTCTTCTTCCATTTCCTTTAAGACCACTGCCTTTGACTCTAAAGGCTCAAAGGTGAATTTCAGTCTGTGGGAAGTTGACGGCATTAAGATTGTCTTATTCTTTGTGTATGCCTTTGTCCTCAGGTGATCATTCTCATAGGGAACAAAGCTGACCTGGAGGCCCAGCGGGACGTCACATATGAGGAGGCTAAGCAGTTTGCTGAGGAGAACGGTGAGTTGGAGAGCAAAAGAAGGAAGCAGGAGTGAAGCTAGAAGGTTGTGGTTTGGGATTCAAAGCAGAGGGATGGATTCTGGATGCATATTTTACATATAGCTATAGCTATCCATTACTAGCCAACATCATGGCCAAATGTTGCTGCTTCCAAGAAATCAGTAGTTTGTCATTGTAAAGCTGAGTCATGCCCAGTTTGCACCAGTTAATGGTGGTTTCTAACCACCAATTGTTGCAGCCATTTCTGTTGTATTGTAGCTGACTTGCATTGTGCTGTACATCTTTCTGTATTTGCTTGTTTTCTTATTTTGCAGCATGTTTTTTAAATGTACATGTTTTGCTTTCTTGCAGCACAAATGTCTTGTTGCAAGCGCTGTAGCTTTCTGTATCTGTTGTAATCATTTTCATTATTTATGAATTTAGAGCAAGCCTCTGAATGAATTTGCTTTCACTTATGAAGCACAATAAACCTTGCAGGCCATGTACTATGTTTGGCCTAATTGATAACGTAACATGGCATTTTCCTCAAGGTATAGCCTGCTTTTTTTTAGCATCTAATTGAGAGACTTTCACATGAAACCTCACTGTAGCCTGGCGTGTACTGTAGTCTGCTGAGATTCATGAAGTTAAGCTATTTGTGATTAATGCTAAACCAAAATTTGGTTAATTCCATCCCTGATTTCCTTAAAACAGAAGTCATCGGGTAACAAAGGGATTTTCAGTGTTTGTAATTCAGTGTCATCAAGGTGAACTTAAAGGGGAAGAGAAAGAGTCGTGAGATTGGAGAGAGATTTTCATTGAGCTTTGGTGTCTGACTCTGTCCCCTGTCTTACATCCTGCAGGTCTTTTATTCCTGGAAGCCAGCGCAAAAACGTAAGTCAGCACAACATCACTGTTTCTGTCACTGCCACCGAGCCAGTGATCCTTTTGCTTACTTAAACTCTTCTCTCTGTTTAGGGGTGAGAACGTTGAAGACGCCTTCCTGGAGGCTGCTAAGAAGATCTACCAGAACATCCAAGACGGCAGCCTGGACCTGAACGCCGCAGAGTCCGGGGTTCAGCACAAGCCCTCGGCCCCCCAGGGCGGACGGCTAACTAGCGAACCACAGCCCCAGAGGGAAGGCTGCGGATGCTAATGACCAAGCAATCCCCTTCACCCTGCCTCCCCTTTCACTCTCTCTCTCTGTCTCTCCCGCCCACCATCCGCCCTCCCCCAACCAACCCCTCCATCCATTTCTCCACCTCTGTACATCCGTTCATCACCAGGAGCTGCATGAGAGCGGGGCCACAGAGGGAAGGCGCTTCAGGATGGATGCCGACCTGGGCTAGACTAGGCTGGGCTGTGTGGACAACATCTCTCCCCTCCTCCTCCTCCTCCTCCCTCCTGTCTTCCTCTACCTGTCTGTCTCCCTCTGTTAATGTCTCACTCCCACATTTTCCCTTCTCTCTCCTGCTCCACCATTCAGTCTAGTTCATCTGCCATAGTATCATAGACACCACCACACATGACATGGGTTACTGACACCTAGATAGTTGTAATATTCATACCGTAATGATGAACCAAGACTGTTTTTTAATGTTTGGTTTTCTAGCTATATATCGCATCCACCATCGATCAACTATATGAATTGGATCTGAATACTCATCATGCCCTTCCCTTGATCCCCGACTCCTGACGTCTCTCCTGCATGGTTCACCAGTCCATTGTTGTACTGAGGGGTGCAGGCGCGATGCTGCTCTCCCTCATCGCTGTTCATTTTTCTGTCATGTTTGTGGGATTGGACGGGGAAAGCAACGAAGCGGTGTATCGCGCAGCCACATTATAACTCGTAGATTACAGGCTCACTAAAAGGCTCTAAGCGTGTTTCAGAGAACGTGTAAAGGGGTGAGCTTTTCTCAGGCAGGTTTCCAATCTGTCAGTCGGGTTTAATGTTGAGCAACTCTCTCTGCTGCATGGCAAAAAGTGGCAACACCAGTGGTGACCAGCTCTCAGGAGAGATGATTTCAAAACAAAACAAGAAACCAAGAATTACTCACTAATTCCTGGTAATGGTCAGAGTCTCTCTCGTTTTGAGATGATATCGCAGGAAGGAATATGGGTGTTTTTCCATCTGGTGTGTGTGCCTGTATTTTTTTTTATTTTATTTTTATTTTTTTGTGAGTGTGTGTGTGTTGGGTAGGGATTCTTCAGACTAAGTTAAAATGACACTTTAACAGATCAGATGTTTTTTTTTTTTTCCTTTTATAACAGAAATATTCTTTCACATCAGTTTCTTTGCACCAGCGCCCCACCTTTTTTCCTCCCCTGGTCTGCCCCCCCCTCCAAAAATTCTCCCCCAAGTCATATCAATAGAATCTGTCTTTACCAGCATTTTCTCTGTCGTTGTTTGTTGCCTTATGATTAATGTTAATGTTATTACTATTACTGTTTAATCTTATTGTTTTTTGCTGCACTTGCTCTTCATGTTGCTGTTGGACTCACTCTTGATAATTAAAGCAGCTCTTCGACAAATAATCACTACACTTGTGTGGAGAGGAAAAAGTTCAAACGGGAGACGTGGTGGTCAGAAACTGTGCAGAAACAGCGCACGGGCTTAACGTTTCCCTTGAAATGATGATCGAGCATCCGCAGCCCATCACTTAAGCCCCTGTTTTGCGATGTAAAAATCCGCAGGGCACTCAGATCACTCCTGTATCTTTAGAGTCGATCTATGATTCATATGGGCGGTGTCTCTTCTGCCCTTTGCCCCCATCAGCCTTGTATAGTACACCAAGCAGCATGCCCCGCCCTCAAATATGATGAAACTGTCAAAAGTCCAGGTTTCTGCCCTCTCTCCGAAGTACAATTTTTCTGTACCATAGAGTGATTCCCTAATTGGACAGCTGTATATATTGCTTCTTAACTATTGGTGATGACCATGCTACTTGGGATATAGAAAACTATTTGCTGGCTCTGCCAAGACCTGTACAGTTGATGTGCTAGTGGGTTGCCTGTAATTCATGCTTGGGGAATTCTGTAACATAGTTTCTAAGAATACATGTATGTAACGGACAGACACCCCCAGCCCCCCTTATCCTGCACACTAGTGAAAAGTGGTGATTACTTCTGTTTTATTTTATTTTATTTTTTTTTCCACAGTCTTTGGTTGAGGGGAGAGGAGGGGGAGTTTGGTGGTGGGCAAACTTTGATTTCTTTCTTTATTCTGTGGGAAGTGGTGTAGAGAATGAGGCACTTTGAGTTGGGTTTATTAAATACTTTATATGTTCTGTTCTGTTACTACCTTTTTCACCAACATTACAGCTCCTCCACACTGGGAGGGGCCCGCATCGCTGTCTTAATTTGGGGGGAGCGGGGATTGGTTCGTTATTTGTGGCAAGTTTGTGGGTCGGGTCTTCCTTTTTCCTGTGTCCCACCTCTTTGCAGTCTGAGTGACCACTTCCTGCTTTTGTCTGTCCACAAGTACAAAAAAAAAAAAAAACAACGTACATATGTATAAATTTTGAAGGAGCTGTGCTAACATTTAAATGCGTTCTTGCGTGTATATGATTTTAAAATGTTGACATTTTGATTTTAATAATGACAATAAAATACTCTAGACAGAAAAAAAAAATAAATTATACATAACCTGTTTCATTGTGTCCTTTCTGTTACTTAGGTGTCCAAGCAGGTAGTGCTGGAACCTGTCGTTTATTTTTTTTGGACTCCTCTTTTTCTACTTCTGCTCTAAAAGTATCTGGATCTCACAAACTGGAAGAGGGACACTGGCAAAAGGCGGTTGGCAGGTTGGTCTGAAATCTCACCCTCATCTCTACTCAGTCAATTACATCAGTTGACCACATGGTGGCACTATAACAAAATATATATTTAGCATATTTCATGTACTGTGCTATTAAATGTTCACTGAGCAGACCTACTAAGCAATCCTAATCGCACCACTAGAGGGCGCCAACATTGTGCAAAGTTCGTCTAATTGCATGAAATTGAGTTCGATTGATTAAAGATTTTCCAAGTATTACAATAAAAACAGCTGGAGTTTAAATTTTATTAAACTGATAATGTATATGCAAAGGAAACTACACCTCGCTTCAACCTCCATTAATTTTGAAAATGAGCAAAATTGAGTTCTATAACTAAAACTGTAACTAAAAGATTGTCAAATTTGATACGATTTTTTTTTTTATATGAAAAAAATGGGGTCAGTGAAAATTAATGTTTTACTGTAAATTGTACAGAGCACCAAAAAAAAAAAAACTTAGCAAATGCTGGTTTAGTGTCTTGTAACATTTAGTCTAATGACTTTCTGCTGTCTGGACAAATCAGCGCCCTGTGCTCGGACTCCATCGTGTGGTATATCTGTTCTCTTATCGCTGGAACAAAAAGCACCGCAGCAGGTCAAAGGTGTCAGTGCTTCAGCTGATGAGGGGCCTGGCAGAGAAATGGAGGAAACACGTTCAAGTTCTTTATGAATTATTGCAATGTTATTCATTAGCTTCAATTTACAGAAAGACGACAGACGTGAAAAAGAACCAAAGACTGTCATGTATTTCAAGTAGCACAACTGCATTGTATTTTATTGCAACAAAAATTGCACCAAGGCTAGGGGGATGAACAAATAAGAAAAAAAGACAATACATATTTACAAAGGAAAGCAAAATTTGTCTACAAAACTGGTGAGGAGGCTCGGATACAAAAGAGAAGTAGTGGTATGATTGGTAAAGGGGAAGAATAAAACAAACAAAACAAAACAAAAAGATTAAGAATGAGCCAACATTGACAGTACCACGGTGAAGTCAAGGCAGCTTGTGTCCTCAGGCATCGCAGTCAGAAAGGGCACACGGGGTTTGGACTACAGCAAAAATACTGAAAACTTTCAACGAGAGATGCAGAGGAAGAGCATAAAGGAACGTATAATGTTACAGTGGAATTTCATGTTTTTCTTTCTTTTTCTTTTTTTTTTTTTTTACAGTCAATAATGGTCTCACTTATACTTAAAATTTTGTAAGACAGCAAGTGACAGATGTCCATAGACATAACATTTCATTTCAGTCCAGTGTTTCCCCCAGGATATATTTTCTGCTGGGGTGGAAAGGCCTCTGCAACAGCATTCAGACCATGTGACACAAACTCTACTCTGAAACCAAAACTTATTCTTTTAGGCGAAGAGGCTCTTCCTGCCTGTTCCTTGGTAGGAGAAACACTGTTTCAGTCTGTGATCCCTCTTCTGCTAAGGCCACGCTGCTACTGATGGCTTTTGTGACTGGCAAGTACAGAACATTGAATCAAATTCAGAAAAATCGGGAAAGCACTGAGTCTGAGGACAACATTAAGATCCAGTGAGATCCGGATCCTGCACCCTGGTCCCTCTCCAGTCAATACTGGAGACAACTGTGTTTGGTATGGAGATCAAACATGTAAATTCAAAAGATGTATTAGCACAACCACTGAGCACAGTCCAACCAAAGCCATATTTCGGCATTTTTAAAGTGGCAAGTCTTGAACAGAGTTCTACCAATAGTGTTTAAGGCACTATTTTTTTTTACCAAGTTGTACAGAGAAGCAACAAGGTGTTCTTTCTGCCTAGTTTGCTTGTTTCCATCACTCCTTTATGGCACATGTTTGCAAATACTGCGATAAGCATCCACTTAGACTAAATACTGACACACACAGGCATACATGTTCATCATTCATGTCATCCAATAGCAGAGGGGAAGTGATGAATGAGGTGGCTGGAGACATCAGATTATAACATTGTGCGATTCCAGAAGCTCCCTAATTCTTACAGGTGAAAATACAAGTTACAAGAAGGGCTTTGAATGTTAGAAGGCATCCTTAAACATAGTGAGGTTAAGGGTGTTTTTTGTTTGTTTTATTTTTGTTTTTTTGCTCAGTCATTGGCAGCAATGCAAAATTTTACACACAGACAGTGATGGAAACAAGTATCACAGGGTTTTTTTTTAATCTACTAGTGTCACTGATGAGGAAAAGAACTAGGAAAAGTAAGACATGATCATTTCTGAAATGATTGGTGAAAAGTCATGTTGATACAGAATTGGCCCCGTGCCTCTCTTTAAGGCCAAAGGAAATGTTCATTCATAGTTAAGGCTTTTCAATATTACAAACTCTTGTTTGAAATGTCTAGAGAAAGATTTCTTTGATTCCGTCCACAATAACCACAGGCTTAAGTGTTTCAAAGTGTACTCCAGTACTTAGTGTGAATCCAATTCGCTTCACTCTGCTCTCCAACATGAGTTCAGCATGGACCACATTTAGTGAAAACAACTGTGGGTCATGCAGTTAGCCAGGAAAATGGTAGTAAGATAAAGTTCATATCAGTTCAAGTGTTATGTCTTGGTAGGTTGGGAGTCTATGGCGCTACCTCTGAACAATGTCGCTGATCTCTTTGACAGAGGAGAGCAGCTTGCTGAAGTCCTGCTGTGCACTGGCGCTCCCGGTGGCAGTGGGGCAGATCTGCAGCTCGCGCAGGCTGCTCTCAAGCTTGTTGATGGCCTCACGGAAGGCAAACTTGTTCCTCATCTGCTGGATGGATTCCACGTAGCTGATGCAGTACTTTGACAGGTTCTTGCCGGCCTCCAGCACAGCACTGTGACTGCCCATCTGCTCCGAGTTGCGGGAAATGGCTGCTCGGAGCAGCTCGGTGCCCTCCAACACCATCTCCCGTGTCACGGCCGAGTTGGGCGTGCGCTCAGCTGGCTGGCGGGGTGCAGTCTTGCGAAGGGAGCGCCGGCTGTTCACTAGGGGGATGAAAGCAGTGGGGGAGGTCTGATCGCTTGGAGAAGTGAGGGAGGAAGAGAAGCCTCCTAGGCTCTGGCTGGAGATGGAGGTGGTCACTGAAGTGGAGGAAGCGGAGGTCTTTAACGGTTGAGGTTTGGAGGTGGAGCCCAGAGGCAGCTTCTTCGAGCCCTCACTGAGGGGTGAGCGGGCCTGGTCACTGGGAGTGGTTGTGTGCTGGGCTTCTGAGAGTGAAGGGAGGCCCTTAGCTTTGGTGTCTGACGTGCTGGATGAAGGGGACGGGAGCTCATGGGTCGGGCTGCGGGAGATCTTGCCCGATTTGGCATTGGAGGGTGGTGGTGGAGGGGCTGGCTTGGGTTTCTGGAACTTGCCTCTTTCCCTGACAGATGAGGAGTCCACCGTGTGTTTGTTCCGGCGGGCCCTGCACTCGTCCCCGGCTGCCCCCAGAGCAGGAAACACGTTGGGCTTGAGCAGCTCGGCCTGGAGAGCGCTGGTCTTGGAGTTGTCCAGCCCCTGGCCTCCAGGTCTCCTCACCAGCTTAGGTGTTAATGCCTGAGGACTAGATCCTGGACTGGGCTCAGTGTCTTTAAACACCTCATCTGATGTATCTTCTGTCTTCTTGGGCAGGCGTGGGGGGGGAGTCAAGGTGCCCATCCTAGGGGCATTATCCCCCTTCTGCTCATTGGCTCTTTTGCGTGGTAGTGCTGGCTTGCCTCCAAAGGTGCCCGAGTCAAAGTGACGCTGGCCCAGGTCACGGGGCAGAGTGACAGACTTCCACTCGGTGCCGTCTGAGCCAGGGGGCATGCTGGACGCAGAGGAGGACCGCAGAAAGCGCTTGGAGTTAGACATCATCTCCTCCTCGCTGGGTGGCGTGGTAGCTGTCTTACCTCCAGGACCTGGCACTGCAGGGACCCCCTTTTTCCTGGGGAAAAGTGGTCCTGGGTAGGTGGGGGCCCCATTGGCGATACCCCCTGCCCCATTGTTGTTAGACCCCAGGAACTTTATGGGGTCAATGTTGTGTGTGGTGTCATTAAAGGCAACAGATGCACCATTGTTGATGTTGTCCATGTCTCTGGAATCTAGATTCAGGCCCCTCCTCTCAGGGTGGACATCCATGTCTCTGAATGAGGAGCTGCGTTTTGGTGGGGCTGGGGCATTCTTTTTCTTCTTCTTGATAAGGCTGAGGAAGCCACGCGTCTTGTCTTTGTCTTTTGGTAGCAGTCGGTCATCCTCATTCAGGTTGGTGTCCAGAAGGGGGCGCTCTTTCCTGGGGAGCATGGGTGATGACACAGCCACCTCCGGCTCCACTGGGTCTGTGAGGAAAAGCACAGGAGATGCTGAACAACATAAAACAGAACAATCACCCAAAGAGAGGTTAATAACTCCTTTGAAAAGCCAAAAAGAAAGTACAATAAATATGTAAAACACAGAACAAAAAACTAACAAATGCACTCAATGGTAAAAACTACAATAAAAACAAAATGGAGACCATTTGAGAGAGAGCCAAAGAGGCAATGCCCAAAGATCTGAGACAGCACTTGGTTTTACGTTTGGGGTTAGAATCACAGACATGAAACTATGCAGTAGCCCAGAACATAACTTAAAACTAATCGGTGACTTAATATTATCAGCACTATCTGAATGGATTGTAAACACAAAAGGCTTGTGTTTTTCATTTAACTCATCAGAAAACCTGTGAGTTGTGTATGAAATAGTCCTGTGTATATTATAATAACCATGTCACATGGTCTTAGGTCTGTTTTGACTGTCAAAACAGCCACTACGATAGAATATGTTCAAATCAATGATAGCAACAAGCAACAAGAGTGTGTGTGTGTGTGTGTGTGTGTCTGTGTGTGCGTGTGTGACTCACCAGGGCTGTCTCCATCCCGGTTGTCCATATTTTTGCGCAGAGTTCTGGTTTTGGTGGGCAACTCTGGAGCCTGCTGGATGGAGCCTAATGTCACCTTCTTCCCTTTCTTCCCCAGTTCCTTCTCGACCTCTGAACAGAGACACACAACAGTCAAAATTTAAGAGTTAACAAAATCCCTGTGCTTCAAAACAACCAGTGCCAGTTTCATTACACAGACTGTCAAATCTCTGTTATTGTGGTTTCGGTAGTAGAAGAACTCAGGTGACCAAAGAAAGCAGCACTGACCGTCAGAGATGCTGGACTCCTGGAACATGGTCTCGAAGGCCTGGTGGGTTTCAGCAAAAGATGGACGCTCTGCAGGGTTCCACTTCCAACCTGGTAGAAACACCAAGAAATTTTAAATCACCCGTCCATCTGTGTTTCAGTAGTCACTGAGAAATACAATGCCTCCGGTTCAATTATGCTGAGGTGGTTTTTGACACTCACAGGCCCTCATGAGTTCATAGACCTTCTCAGGACAGCCCTCTGGTCGGTCCATTCGATAGTCCTTCTCCAGCAGCTCGTAGACCTGAGACAGGTCGATGCCAGGGTACGGAGACATGCCGTAGGTGGCGATCTCCCATAGTAACACGCCGAACGCTGGGGATGTAGAAACAGGACAATTACTTGCTTGGCTCATACAACAACAAAAAGCAGAGACATTACTGCACTGCAATAATGGGAAGCTGAAGGACCATGACTTTCTTTGGAGCTTGTAACTAAAGGACATGCACGTTTTTGGTGCAGTGCCTCCAAGAGTGAAGATAATTCAATTTGTGAAATGCGGGACATGAAAAAATTCTTAGATGAGGAAGGAAAATAAGGAATTCAAAATTTTAGCATTGCTTGAATCTGACAAACTCCACAATTGCAACCAGACATTGTGTTGGTGCTTACCCCACACATCAGACTTAATAGAGAACTTGTTATAGGCCAGGCTCTCTGGTGCGGTCCATTTGATGGGAAACTTGGCCCCGGCATGTGCTG
Organism: Myripristis murdjan; assembly: GCF_902150065.1. Lineage (NCBI taxonomy): Eukaryota > Metazoa > Chordata > Actinopteri > Holocentriformes > Holocentridae > Myripristis > Myripristis murdjan. The sequence continues at coordinate 21,432,301 of NC_043991.1, forward strand.
TGTAGGTGTCTCCAGTCATCAGCCGGCTCAGGCCAAAATCTGCTACTTTCACCAGGTGGTTCTCGCCCACTAGACAATTACGGGCAGCTAGGTCCCTGCAGGCGAGAGAGGAAAGAATCCTGATTTTCTCCAATCAGAATAAGTTGGTATATACCACAATCGCAATAGCATACTTTCTGAAACATTAGTGTTTTCAGTTGAGATATTACATGTCCACATATCAGATATTCTCTCTGGCTATATGGGGGAATGGCATTAAGTGTGTTTTTTTCCCCACATCCAGTGTAGTGCTGGCATTCCTTTGGCGTATTTTGTGTAGCAGAGTCACAAGCTGAGTCTTGACAGCCTTTAAAATTTCATGCAGATTGGCCAAGAGAGAAGCCATAAATCATATCACTGCTTCTGAAGGACCTCATTAAACATGTTACAACGAACGATAACTATGTTACAAGACAGCCTTGCTCATGTTATCAGTTTGACCACCCTTGACACAAGATGGCTCAAGACAGCAAACGGGTGAGAGGAGCAGATGCACAGAGAGGAGGGACAGGGGACATGGCAAGAATGGAAAGAATGAAATAAAAGCATCAGGCAGCTCTTGGTAAAAACGAGGTTGCACAGCAAACCTTCACGTAACTAAAGAAAATTAAAATCAAGGCCAGGTTAGCACTCAAGACTTTAGGAGGCTTTTTCAATACTGCCCAATCTCTTCAATTACAAGAATGTTTTTTTTTTTTCAATGTGGGTTTAGAGAAGAAAAATGTTTTAGATTAGAGACATACAGACAGATTGTTTAGGAGCAAGCATCCAAGATTTTCACTTCAACCATGATTACACCCACATGTTTACACCCACCTGTGGATGAAGTTCTTTCTCTCCAGATACTCCATGGCAGAGGAGATCTGTGTGGCCATGTAGAGCAGCACCACAGCGTTCACCTCCTCCCTGTTGCACTCCCTCAGGTAGTCTAATAGGTTGCCATGGGTCATGAACTCTGTGATTATGTAAAATGGTGGCTCCCGTGTGCATACCCCTGACAAGGACACACATTACAAATCAAAGTATGTAAGACAGAAATGCAGAGTACTGAATAATTTAGTTTAATGGAATAGAGTCAGTTCCATATGTAAATCTGACAATAGAAATACTCAACAATGCACATGTACCCAACCTGCAAATATGCTCTTTAGAAATGTATAAAATGCAAACATTTGTAAATCTTTAAATGACTCAACAAGAATAAATTCAAGCCAAAAAGAATCCTATTTTAACATGAGGGAGAGGTTGTAAATTTAATCAACAACTTTTTTTGTGATTGTATTCCTTTCCTGTCCCATTCCATACAGCAGCAAAAAGTGAATTTCTTCACAGGAATCTAGAAAGCCAATCTAAACCTTACCAGGTAGATAAATTTCAATGTGCTGACAATCAGAGAGTGAGGGCTTTTAAGAGAAACCTGGGGTGTCAAACATACCCAGTAGTTGTACCAGGTTGGGGTGTTTAATCTCTTTCATGACAGCAGCCTCCTTGAGAAACTCCTCCACCTCCATAGTGTCCTCCTGGACAAGGGAAGAGAGGCAGTGGTAAACATTTGTCAGAGTGAAAATAACTGCAGTTACATCTAAATGGCACCAGGGGGTGCCGTTAGCCAACCAAAAGCATTTCATGACACCACAGGTTAACATGCAGTGTCAGTAGCTGTTTCACATTAGCACATTAGGATTCAACTGTTACCTTTTTTTTCCAATAAAGACAACTGTACAGGCTTCAGGACTGTAACCACCACATTAAAAAAAAAAAAAAAAAAAAACAACAACAATCTGCTTCCTGCCTTAACCAAAAAACCTGGCTCTCTTTCTGTCTCCATACCTTTAGTGTCTTGACAGCCACAGTGAGACTGTACTTCTTCCAAACGCCCTCGTACACCTCCCCGTACTGGCCTCCTCCTAACTTGTGCTTCATGGTGATGTCAGTGCGCTCCATCTCCCACTTATCATAGTTGGGTGACACTCCATAGATGGTGGGCTTGTTGCGTTTGGGTGCAGGGTAATGCAGTGTGGTGATGAGGCCATCGGCCACGGTGGAATGGTGGTGCACCAGCTCCGCCAGTGTGTTGAAACGGCTCTCTGATGACACATACAGCTAGAGGACAAAGACATGAGACATTAACTCTTGTTATCAAGTAAAACTCCGATGGTGGAGAATTTGTCAAGTTCTGTTATTTTATGCATTACACATGACTGTAAGAGAGTGGAAGCCTGCTTGTTTATCAAGCTGGGAATCCTCCGCTGGATTGATATGATTTGATTACTATGAGAAAAAATATGTCAATCTCCATTCAAACTACCTGTTTTTCAGTGACTTTCAAGAAACAGTTGTCCATACAAAATAGCCACACGTGTCATGACTACTTTTCGATAATGCTGTGCACTACAAACAATTTCGCTTTTCTCGTTTTATTTAGAAGTGACACTGAACAGAAGTGAGGTTTGCTTTTAGTTTCAATTCTTGTCTTCCATTGGCTCACATCTTTTGTTTCTCCCTGTCCTGCATTTCATGGGTCTTCTGTAAGTGGTAGAGAAGTTTTATTCTGTTAGAGTCTGACATGGGAACTGGTCCGCGGCATACTTTGCAAAGTACCGTTTTCTGGTCGGTGTCTAATTTCTTGTGCTCGGACTACATCCAAACAACAGAGGTACCTCCCTTTTCGGGTACAAGTTCCTCATCTTGTCCTGATTGGGCTGAGTCCTGTTCTCTATCAGAGTGTTGTGGGGAGTTTCGTTCTGTGTTGTTATTCGAGCCCACGTGTAGTAATGTTGCGTTCAAGACAACTGGGATCTCTGACAATGGAGGAAGATCTACCGATAGACATTTCTCTCTCGTCCCACAATATATATCATCATAATACACAACATTTACAGAATGCACAGTATTTTCTTTTGTCCAGGACTTATATAACTCTACAAATTGCTCACTATTCACGGCCTGATTCTCAAGAAAACATACAGGTCACCTCTTTATTCATGAATGGGTTCTTTGCACAAGTTAAAGGCATGCGGAGGAGAAGCTGAAAAATAACAACTTTCATCCAAGTGAAAAGACCTTTGAAATCTAAAGAGGATTTGATGGTCTGTTATAATCCAGAGCCTTTGTCCTGGCTAATCCCATTCATTAAATTAAGGCCAATGTAAAAAAAAAAAAAAAAGGCACAAAACAGCATGAATTGTTGAGTTACACTAACAGAGTTATCCTTGGATGACCAGAGTCATGTCAAGGAGCCAGTCAACGTGGAAGGAACTTTGAGGGTTGAGAAGTCTTATCATACCAGACTCCTGACTTCCAACTCTCAGTGGGGGATGGTAAAACAATACAGGACATGGAAGCAAGTGTGTGTGTCTGTATTGTGTTTGTGTGTGTGTGTGTGTGTGTATGCGCATGCTTGGCCATGTCTGTCTGTGCACATTCATTTGCTTTGTGTGTGCAGGCATACTTCTCTGCATCTGTCTGTGTAAATGCATGTCTTAGCATCTGCGTCAGTGTCTGGCCTTGTGTCTACTGGCCGCTGCGAGCAGCACAGTGGTAGTTAGAGGCATTCCTGTCATGCCTAGCACTCCTCCAGCCAGCTCACCTCGCTACATCACAGACTGGGGATGACATAGGCAAGGTGGCAGCTCTCTGCAGTGGGTTTTCAATTCACCTAAATGACCACTGTTGAGGAAATCCCCTTAGCGATGCCTTACCATGGGGGAAATGGGCTTGTCCATGCAGAATACATTATGATGATGGATCCTGTCCTTATCCAATCTCCAGCCGAAGTTCTTTACATTGATAACAGTGAGCAACATTGTGCAAAACCTCTTAACATTTCCAAGCACCTTTTTGATCACTGAAAATGTATCACGTTTTTTATCATTTGAGTTGCAAGGCCAAGTAAGGGACAGCAAAGGCGAAGTTTGGTGGACTGGGATGTCCTTTGTCCATTTTATAAATACCTTGGAGAGAGAGAGCAATTGAAGTAATACTGCAATGTGAATGTGTGTGTGTGTGTGTGTGTGTGTCAAGTATTCCAAACCACTCTCCTAGTGCTACACTGCCAGAAAAGCGATCCCCGTGGTTACCATACCTGTCATCAGTCTTAATACGAGTCGTTTGTACTGGTGAGTTATGCAACACATTTTTAGAAGTTCTAAGCAGAACTTTTACCCAAAGATATAAAAGACACTGCCATGTAAGTAATGCTCCATTTTCATGATAATTTAAACTCTATTAGGGCTTACCAATATGGCTAAATAAGTGCATAAGTATGTTGTGATTATTTTGATTGATATTGCAGTTGGGACATGATTCACAATTTCATTTGTCCATCATAATTCTAATTTTCATGGGAAAAAACTATTAAAATGATGATATGAGTGCTGAGGTCTGTACCAAACAACCATGCGATTTTGAAAATATTTTGATTAATTGTTCAGCCCTAACATCTAGACACTTTGTGTGTGCAGAGAGGGTGTCATCCTTTTTTCAGCTGTCACTGTAATTATGACTTGGACACCGAGTGTGTATGTGAGGGGAAGTGTTTGGTGCCCTGATTGAAAAAAAAAAACAGCTAGTTAAAACCTTGATTTGTCCGTATGTATCTGTTTCTAGCCCTGCTTACCTTGCCATCAGAAGCAGTGTTAATCCTGTAATGGTAGACTCTACCCTCGTACCGCAGAGAAATGGACCTCTGGCCAGGGCTGCTCTCACTCTCCCGGACCAGGAAGCTTCCGTTTATGCCTGAGCTGAGCAGGTACTCTGCAGCATTGCGTGACACGGGCCCATGGTACCAGCTGTGCTTCTCCAGGCTGTTGACAGGGGTGATGTAGTTGGACGGCACCCAGCCCTGGCCATTCTTGGTCTGTGCCTCACACCACTCTCCATTGTGGTTGTAGCCCAGCACACGCAGCTTCTCTCCTTGTAGGTAAAACAGCAGAACATGGCATTAGGCTGATATCAGTGAAGGGGCGTTAGAAAGCACAGGGGTGTATGTATGAGATTCAAAAACAAAAAACTTACAATGCCAAGGAAGCTGTTGTCAATTGGTAGCATTCCTGGTTTGTCCCAGTAAAGCAATAACATCTGATAATATTTTTTAGCTGCTACCTCTTGCTTTTTTTTTTTTTTTTTTACAGCTGAGACTTTTGAGAATACTCTATACCTTTGAACTAAAGACAGATTACTATAAAACACACCACAACTCAAAGAGGTCAGTGTGTTTTGAGGCAAAACTCTCAGAATGAAAGAGTGGCTCAACTCAGTATGGACACTTAAGTGGGATTTTTTTAATAACCCAAAATCATATCATACACCGCTAGGCATTTTAAGATGATTATATAATCCATGTTATGTGGGTGGAAAGGACTATTAATTACAAGCTAGCAGTGTGCTGGCACAAATAAAAGTAGTGACAATCCTCTTGCCACACTCTAATATTGACCAAATGTAATGGTCCATATTAGAGCTAAGTGAAGACATAATTTTGAAATGATTGCTTTGTGCAGGGCATTTCCTTGAATATCCCGGTGAATGTTTTCTCTCCTTCCTTCCTCTGTTTGTCTGTGTGATCCATCTGCAGGACTTTTTTTTTTTTTTTTTTTACAGTTTTTTCAGTGGAAAATACTCACATGAGCCCGCATCAGGAAGTGAGAGTCAGACGGGGATAAAGACAGAGAGAGGAAAGGCGACTGGACAGGAAGCAACTTATGTTGACTTCCAGTAAACCACCCAGCATCATATTGACACTTCAAGTATCTCTAGGACCGCGCTGTGCCTCTGTTCAGTCAAGGTTTTGTACAGCCACAACATGAACTTCCATTAACGATCTCACTGGACCAAATGACAAACAGAGAAGAAGATCCCCGTCCAAATATAATCTCAGAGGGAGAATAACTTTACACAGACTGTTTGTGCTGGGTGAACTGACTCTCCAGTGACATCAGCTGTTTTTCTATTAAACATGGTGAACTGAGAATACACAGCAGGCGCTGCTGGATGAAAGTGAACAAAAACAGAGATGTGGTCAATTAAGGATACACAATTAACAGATCTTAAATCCAAATGGATTTTTTTTAAAAATGGCCATTTTTACACACTTCATTAAACCTATGAGACAGATACTGTATGGCAATGAGGATCTGTGTCTGTTCATGCACTAGATGATGAGCTGCTGCTCCGGTCATTTAGGAAAGGTAGTACTGGAAAAGCCAAAGAAACTTGCAATTTGTAGTGAGAGGAGAGGAGAGATCATAGTCTCATTTATCTTTATACAGGTTTGATAAAATTTGTCTCTTTTGGCATATTGGCAGCACTGCCGTTGCTTTACTCTTATTTCCCCAAATGACACTTTTTTATTGTGTTACAAAAATGCCTGAAAATTAGATAACTGTCCATCTCATTTTGCTCTTACTTGCATATCATATCAATATGATGACTAATTTACACACGTGTTTGTTTAACCTATCCATAAGATGCAAACTTGGCATCATGACAACATGTACATGATCAAGGATATGTATATGCTTTCAGATGATATATAAACATTACAATGACTTTTCAAACCTTGCCATAAATTTATTTGACAGCTGAAGTTCACTCCTAATCGAAACAGTGTTGAGATTAGAACTGCTCCATGTGAAATTTTTGCCAATGGATAGCATAATTTCTCTCCCACTCAAATTCTTCCTCACCTTTAGTAATGCTGAGGGTGTTGTCCCCACTGGCCACGAAATCATAGAGAGCGACAAACAGGTTGGGGTCATTCTCGCTCGGTCCAGCCAACAGGTTCTCTTTGGAGTTCCAGCGGGCCGCTTCTGTCAGACCCTGGGGCTCAAAGTCTGGTTTCTGGAGAGCTTCTGAAACACACAGAGAACCACTACGTCAGAACACACAACTCACTGAAATATGAGTGAATGAATCAGACAAAGTATGGCTCAGTGAAGAATGAGGGAAAGCAACAAAAATCGGGACACTTGTAGGCAAACGATATGCAGATTTCATAGAGGTTTACATGATGTACCATTCAGAATGCAGTGGTGTTGGGAATCAGTACTCAGCTGTTTTTACCATCTAATATAGTCCAGCAAACTTAATTTGCTTCAGCAACAATGACAACTTCCCTCTCTCCTTGTGCCATTTAAATTCTTCCATTTCCCAAAGGGAAAGGAAAGGGAAAGGGTGCAACCAGCCTACAACCATCAGCTGTGCCTTGCTCCAACCAGCAGGTCAACAGCTGTGATTCCACTGTGGTACTACAGACATAAAACTGATCATGTGGTACAATCATTGCTCTATTTTTCAGTTCCTAAACTACCCTTGTTGACTGTTTCATGACAAGCTAGAGAACTTTTACATGTGAGAGTTTAAGAACGTGCACTGTCTCGGTACAACTTTCACTGACTGTGGAGTTAGCTGTGCTTAGACTCATAATGTGCCCAGATGAAGCGCCTTAATTCAGTGGTTTAACTAATCATTATGATCATAACAGGCCCAGTCTGAATTATGGCAATTTTAGAGAAGTAAATTTGATGGCAATGCATTGCAAAAATGGGCAGAACAAGGAGAAACGGAGAAGACTGTAATTAAGAGAAAGAGACAGGATAGGGATGCACAAAGACGACTGCAAAGAACCAGCACCAACCAAGGCAGCTGGTGAGGTCGCTTTGCATTGCCTCATGTCTCCTGCTCAAACTTGTCCTGAACACGCAGCAAAGACTATAGCTGATGACTATCATATACACGTTTTGCACCTGCATGAGAGGAAATAACTCTCCATCTCCAGAGGTGGCAGTAGTCTTTATTTGTAATTCAAAAGGCCAATGGGAAGCTTCAAAATCATGGAAAGTTACAGAAACAAACTAACTGAAATTAGTTAGTCCTTAGTTTTCACACCACTTTGAATGTATTCGAAAATGGTTTTTGATATACAAATTGAGAATATGTCTGAAAAATGGGCAGTGCCCTCTTTGTGTGCCCTGTGTCCTTTGCTTGCTTTGCTCAAACAGCCAATAAGAAAGCTTTCTCTTTCACCTATGGCCTCCACAGCCAATTCAACGTGCTGAATCGGGCAGTCAGTCACTGAGGCCAGACAAGTGTCGACAGTGCAGGACACGTCGCAAAAACCAAAAACTGCAGGTGATCATCGGTCACAGACACTCCCTGCCGACCCAACAAGGGCCAGCGGTTGGCTTGGTGTGTCAGAGTCCGCAGGGAGAGGCAATGTAGGGATGAAGGGGCTTTTAACTGCAATTTGGCCTTAACAGAGGCTTGATTGTGTGGCCTACTCAGCTGTTGTCACACATGTTTTGGGGGGCACCTTACAACCCCTCCCCACCCAGCCCCCACCCGACACAAACATACCTTTTCATCTGGGACAACAGGCTAGAGCAGCAGCAATTCTTGTTTGAGCACTGCATATTTACATGCAATATACACCTTATTTCCTTTTCTTTTTAAATTTAATTTCAGTTGAAAAACATGCTCACAAAATGACATATTATGCACTCGAACACTGCTGCTCAACATAATTCTGCACAGCATTACAATTTCCTTTATTTAACAGCTTACAAAGGAACAGTCACCTTACAAATGGGGGCTGCTGTTTGTTTATGTGTGGTGGTGGTGGCATTTTTTTTTTTTTTGAAGTGAGACCCATTGTCTGACTTTAAAAACACCCAGGTCAAAGAAAGGAGGACAGAGGGATATAAAAAATAAATAAATAAATAAATAATAAAACAGCATCTAGTGACCTGCTGAGGCTGGGGACTGACTGCATGTGCTCAGTAAACCTGATGGATGCAATCAAAACACAGACACCACCCATGTACAAAGCATTGGTTCTCTAACAGTTATTTAGCAACATAACCCTACTGCAGCAGTGAAGCTGCCCACATAGCAAGAAAAATGTGAATTTGAAACAAAATTACAATTACAATTACAACACAAGTGTCCATATAGAAAAATATAAATATTAAGATAAAAACCCTTCTTTAACTCCAAAACCGGCAGGAATAGGAAATGGTGCGGCTCAAACAGAGATGCTCCCTTGTATGACACCTCCAAACTGCAGGAGGTGCAATTTTTTTGATAAAGGTGAAATGTGTGACAAAACAGCATTGTAATAAAGTACTGTCATGCTACAGAGATGCCCTGGCCTACAAACTGTATATCCCATTACGGTACAGACGCCAGCAAAAACATCATCATTTTCACAACTTTCAGTGAAAATTAAAGTTATGATGCAAAAACTATTATTCCTGCTGAAATCGTGAATCATGACACAGGTACAATATCTGTGAAATTACAATGATTTTTTTTTTTTTTTTAAACCGTATCGTTCAGCCCTATTAGACACCAACCTTATTACTGCAGATAGGTCCTGAACCAATAACACACTGGGCAAGATGGTCAGTGATATCAAAGACAGTGACACTGAGCTGTCTGTTAAACAGGCAGGCTGAAAAAGCCAAATGCATCCACACAGTTTAGCCAAATGGATGCAGAACGTTTGTGCTGTATTGCAACTTCTTTTGATCTGCAATGTAGGAATTGGTATACTGATGTGGGTGAAAGCAGCAAGTGTGCAAAGTGACTGAGACATAGTTGGATTTGATGGAAATACCAGCCAATCATAGCCCACACAGCACAGATGATTGCCCGTGACAAAAGACGGTATATAACAGAGGAGACATACACATTCTCTCTGAATGACATGTTTGATGAGACTTTCAGAGGGAGAAAAACCAAACTGCCTGGGAGCTGAAAAGTTGAACCACTTATTATCTCACAAAAGTCCCCAAACTCAGAAGCAACACACCTCTTTCATTTTGGAGCAACAATTGAGGGGACTTCCCTGAGATAGGAAAAATGCACACTGGTACTTAAATGCTCCATGCACAAGCACAGTGAGGGTCTACTTAGCACTGTAACTGTGTAATTGACGAAAAGAGAAGCCAACTTGTCTGCTCGAGTGTAGAAAAGCATTTTTATATTCAAAATCATGACATGTCACTATTCCTGAATAAGGAGATATGTGCATGATTAGAACGTAGCCATGACACCTCAAGGCCAATTATTTTCTCATTACTGTAATGATTTAAACCTAAAGGACGTACTCCTTTGTAAGACCAAGCAGTGATACATGGTCTGAGTATCCAAGATTAACTTTATTAACTTTACTGAAATTAGTAGTAAGGTCGTGTGTCATTTCAATCTGCTTACTTAGTTAATAAAATCACTCTGACTCACTTAACTGAAATAATTGTTTATTCTGTGTGTACCGTCCTAAATCCTTGACATTTATGCCTTATTTGGCACAGACCGATAGCTCACTGAGCATAGCTAATCCTTCTTCTTAACAACAGAGCTAAATGAAAGCTCAAATGAAATAAGGTGCAAAGGTTTCCAGAGGTATGAAATATGTCTGGTTTAATTGCACAGAAAATTATAAACCAAACCTTAATAAAACTCAAAGCAGTAGGATTCAGCAAGGATAAAAAAAAACAAACAAACAAACAAACAAAAAACATCAATACAAACTAAGCAACGATAAAAACATGAAAATTTAATATAAACTTAAAGGCTCAGCAACTGTCAAATGCATCTGTAACTTCCACTTCAGCTCTACGCTCAACTGTTACAAAAATGATGCCAGAGTTTGTATTTTTTTTTTATTTATTTATTTGTTAACCGTTGTGCTGTCGACTGGCAGGACATGGTCAAGTGTGTTATAAAAGCACATTAGACAGGTAATTGTCAACAGACGATGGAGGCTGAGAGAGAAATGGGATTTGGCTCGTTGGAAAATCCAGCAGTGTCGTCTCCTTTTAGAGTGTGCAACTAACATGTTTCTTATTTAACAAATGAATGCATATACATCTGTCATCAATGATTGTCCTAAAACGCTAACACAAATACTAAACTTGCGACAATGTAACAGTAAATGGTAAGAGTAGGAAGCTGGCCTCTAATTATACAGGGAACGTATCCTGACATTTCAAAATTCAGGACAGCATGGAGATTTGTTCCATAAGCAAACATAACAAAGACCTCTCACCAGACAAGCACAACATGAACAAAAGGTTAAGTTAAAGTCAAAATGAAACAGTCCTGCGCTAACAAGACAAACAACTAATCCGTGCATGAGCACCATCTAGGCTATAGACCTTGGGGAAAAGAGACTACACTTAACTTACCTCTTGTGTATGAGACATATTTGTGTGCATTTTGTGCTGTTGAATACACAGTCACCCACACGTGCCCCAAATACAGTGTAGAAGTTTATATTGGTAATAAAGGTGCAGATATCTGCAAACAAAATTTGCAAATCTAGCACTAAAACAAATAATTTTCAGGTTTTCACCATGAGATGTTACCACAGATCTGTAAACAAAGGCACTGAACCGCAGAAGGAGAGATTTCTTTTCCATGGGGCAAATGAAAAAAAAGAAAGAAAAAGAAAAAACTGAACTGTATTGATCAACAAGTCTTATTTTTTAATCACTGCTGGTCAAAAATTTACATGTCTGTGCATCATCCATCACATAGGCTCAACAGGGATGAGCAGTGTGTTCCCACTGAATGTTGAGGATACACAAAGATAAACAAATAAAACCACAGTGAGAGAAAAAACAGCCGTGTTTTGTCAAATGAATCTGGGAGGGAGCTGAAACCAGAGATGGAGGGAGAGATAAGCAATCAGCACTGAGCAAGACTGAGAGAAAGCATGATTTAAAAGAAAGAAAGAAAGAAAGAAAGAAAGAAAGAAAGAAAGAAAGAAAGAAAAAGAGAGACCATATGTCCAGAGGTTGCCATGGTCAAAAACATGTGGGCAGTGCATTTGAGCAGGCCACACCATACATGTCCATTTTACTAACCACAAATACCGCAGCTCTTTGTGAGAGGGTGACAGCACACTGACACATGCACCAAGACAACACACACTCAGAGGAAAGAAAAATAAAAGACATGAAAAGGGAAACTCAGAAAGGGAGTGAGAGTGAAAGGAAGAAAAATGAGAAAAGCCATTACAGAGCTTCAATTCTCCAGAGTCGTGCAGTGGGAGAAATTACAGCATGTCCTGGCTTCATCACTGAGATGACACTTAAAATGATTAAATATGTGTGGAACTTGTGAAGAATTCATAGCTATGACAGCATTGCTATGAGCAATAGGAATGTGCTCAAACTGACTGCAACACAGTGATATAAGACAGAGAGGAATCTCATCATGTCTTCACAGTGAGTACGTTGCTACAAGAATTACTGAAGCACCATTTCTGGTTCCACTGATATCTAAACCAGTGTTTTTCAGTCCTGTCAACACAACCAAAGCCCTGCTGGTTTTTCATTCCAGCCCTCTAACCAGCAGCTAATTTACACCTATGATGCATGGTAAACGCAATTAACTTCCTACTCCTGAGAACCAAAACAAAGTGTTGTCTTTTCCTGGTTTTGAAGCAAACTTTAACTTTGGTAGTGTGTTGGGTTGTCATAGGAGTTCACATGTTGATGAAATATCTTCTTCTTCTTTCTCAGGTTTCTCTTGGACTCATAATTCGCAATACTATGTTTGTGTGTCATTGCATTAAATTCCACAGCATGGCATAATAAATACCAAAAAAATACTTAATGTGCATGAATAAACATGAACAAACCGTGTAATGTCAATACAAAAAATAAGCCCCAGTACCTATTTTTTTCATTTAAAATAATTATTTTTGAAAGTACTATCAGGTCGTTTCTTCCCAGCGCAAGGTAACTATGCAGAAGTTTCCTGCTGGCGCTGGCTGCCAGATCTGCTTTCCATATCAGATAGGAAAATAATAAGAAAAGAAACTTATTATCTTTCAAAACGGCTACTGGGGATTATTTGTTATATTGGCATATTCCACTTTGTTCACATTAGTTTATATATGCTAGAACTGTTATTCTAGGAGCCACACTATGGAAGTCAATGAAGTAGAGTATACTGAATTAGCAGCCCAGGGGAGCATGGAGCAACTAATAAGGATATTTCACCATCATGTGGACTCATATCATGGCCAGGTAACTATACAACCCAGCACTCTACCAAAGTTCAGTTTTACTTTAAAGGCTGCATTACAGTGAATGGATGTATTTTTCTGAAGTTATTAAGCTGTTCTGATGCTTTTCTCTATCTGCTTGGCCATCATATCCACTGGTGACTGTTTCTCAAAAATCTTGTGTGCAAATTTCCTATGAAAGCACCAATAGTCATATCTAAAATACTGATATAGAGGTACTCCACCAAAGATACCATAGAAACCTGATTTTATACATATTGTTCGTCCCTAGATCCAAGCCACATTTTTCTCAGGTCTGTGAGACAAAGAACCTCTGGCTTACATGTTTCTGTTGTACCACCTGTCATAACCTGGGTGAGAGGTGGTGGACGATAAAGCCATGTTAATCAGGGCATAGATCTAGAGGATATACCCACAGTTTGGAGATAACATCTTCATGAGTGTTCAGACCTGAGCCTGAGGAAGCATAAAGGATACCGGTTGAAAAGACGCAAGAAGGAGCCTATTAGCCTCATGCAGAATTATATCCTTATGCTTATGAGCTAATGATTTCAAATAACCAACTGGAGCAAGATGACAATTTTGCGCCAAGGACCATAATCCAAGTCAAATAAAAAACCCTAGGTCTAAAGATTAACAAAGTTAGTGAGTTAACTTACACCTAACTTACCATGAAACATCACTGAAGTGGAATATCTAAGCAAGAGATTTCCATGCAGTGAAATTTCAAGGGTGTTACTGAAAGCTCTTGATCACAGTCATCCACTTGACTGGGGAACGCACCAAGGCTATTTGCTCTATTAAATCATTTGGTTGCGCAATATTTGGCAGCTGCAAGACTTCACTGAGTCTTCCATTACAAATCTGCTGATTGTCCAAACTCAAATGTGCCCTGAATTTCACTGATCTTTCATTCAGACAAGGCAAATCAATTACCTCGCTTTACTTTGAGCAGAAGAGATCTTAAGCTAATTTGAAGAAATGGAAAATATGTCGGCTCTAATCCACACACCACAAAAAGGATATAAAATATACAGGTCTATGTCATCTACTAAATTCAGCTTCAATCATATATGGAAGCATTAAACAACATTCAAGTGTTGGAAAAGAGCACAAAGTTAGAGGAGCGTGAAGATCGAGATTAGATCCCCTCTCCTCATAAACAAGAGTTAAGTGGGACATGGCCAGGAATCAGATTTCCTTGTATTCTCCGCTCCCTCTCTTTTTCCACTTTTCCTTTGCAGCTAGCCAGTGTGTCTGGCCTCACTCGCCCTCCCCTGTGCTCATACTCTCCTGCTCTCTTTTCCTCCTCCATTTTCCAGGGCAAAGGAATCATTTCTGAGACTTCACACAGTGATAGCCCATCTCCAGTTCCTCTCACTGTATCTCCCCATCTTTTGTTTTACACTCAGTCTTTCTTTCAATACATCTATATTTTATCCAAAAGCAAACTTTAACATCAAATGCGCCAACAGAACACATCCGTTAAAAAATATTCTTACCTTCCAAGTAACAGCTGGAGGACGAGGAGAGGCCTTTCTTAGATTTACACCCCACCAATTTTAGGCATATCTCCAACATTTTCATTTGCTTTCTTTCCCTTCCTGCTTGAAAACTTTTGTTCCTTGATCAAAAGGAATGTCTCTCCACTGTTTCCTTTTACAAGCACTCCACGGAAGAAAAAGTCAATCACATGGAAAACCGAAACAGATAAAAGGACATACAGTACAAAGCCAAAATGGGTGCTAGCATATGCTGGCTTTCTTTGACCAGGTCCTTCCAGCTGCTGTAAGCTCTTTTTTTCTCCCCGCTCTTCTTCCAAACAGAACAGCAGACTCCGCTCTGTCCCGCAAAGTCTACAAACGTTCCCTTCCGTGTGGCTCCATCTTTTTTTCTCTCTGGTTTTAGTTCGCTCCACTTCAAGGGGATACAGAAACGTTCCAAAAGAGCGTCTTTGGTCCAAAAACGTGTTTAACATGCAGATGTATCAGTTAGGGCAGTCTGAACACTGCCATTCCTCTCTCCTGTCCCCTGTGTGAGTGTGTATCTGAAGCACAGGGACTTACTCGTGCTACAAGCTGCCAACAAAGGGCCTCTTTCAGGCTCAGCCTGTGTGCACTCAATGACATCAGCTGGTTGGACCCTCCCACCTCCCCCAGCAAACACACAACGAGACATGGGGAGAGCCACCACACACACACACTCATCAACAAGTATATAAACAACAGTACGCTAGCACAGAAAATTCATGCCAACAAAAGACAGTTATGTACACTTGGAATTAAGTTTAGATTCAGTAGAGAAGTTAAAAACTTCCCCCCTCCTTCTGCTTGAGAGTCACAAGATGATTACAAGAAGCCCCTCCTCCAACATTTTAACCCCCCTTCCCCCCCTCACTGTCTTTTTGCCACTCTCTTCTTCTCAGCCATGCTCTTTCCCTCTCTGGTCTGAAATGTTTACAGGTTAAGTAATTGGTGCTGGAAATGAGACTGGCTGAAGTCACAGCTGAAGCTCTGAATGCAGAGCAGACAACAAGAAGAAAAGTATTACCTTCCATTTCCCACTAGACTTGAAACACGACTCAGACAAGGCTTGTTTGTCAATGGCTTTTTCAAAAGGGAGTGAACTGAGCAATTTAATATATTTGCATTAATCAAAATTAAGACATTTATCTTTGGAGAAATACACAGGACCATGTGATTTCAGAGAGCAGCTGTGGTTTGGCCATATCTGGAAGGAACAAATAATCCTTGGCAGAAGCCAAGCACTCTTGCGACATGATTCTTTTTATCTCTCTTCTGTCTTCTCTCTGCTGTCTCCAAGTATAGTTATTTGCAACTCTAGATAGGTTTTCAAGCTTTTGTCATACCTTATAAAAAATGCAACAAGCCATCGACAAAGGTGGCATGAGGAAATCAGTCAGAATACATGAAATAAAGGTTACTACCTGATAATGTAAAATGCCAGTGGTGATCAGAGCAGAGATTTCATTACAGCTGTGGTTGTGACTGCACCTTGGTGTGTCCATAACTTTCCTCAAAAAGTGCTCTGCCTGTGGTTTTTGTGCTCCCAAATGTTAACTGTTTTTCCAGTTATTTTACCACCACCTTTTCCTCAGCAAAATCCACACATTAAAATGTCTTCATCTGTAAAAACTTTACTGCCTAGTACATCAAGGTCTATTTACTCTTTGCCTCCAGCTCGCCACTGTGCAAATCTCTGTTACACTTAATTTCAAACTCCCTTGAAATATTTATTCTTCAATTGTTCATATTCAGGATAATAGAAGATAGAACCTATTGAGTCTGTCTAGCCAAAGTTTTTCCATTGACTTGACCAACATCATAGTCTATGTTCAAGTGTATGGCTCTGCAAAGATCACAGGCACAGTCAAGTGGGTGATTTCATGCTGATGGGAACACTGGCTTTATCACTACACAGTGCAAGATAGGAGTGAACTGGCTGTCTGTCTGGCTGACCCAATCAGGGGAATTTCCAATCACAGAGGAAAAAAGTTGTGACTAAAAATATGCCCTACTTTAGAGCAAAGGTTTCCTCTGATAAACACAGGCTCCAAAAACCTTTATTACAGCTATAAACAAACAAACAAACAAACTATTAAATGAATAAATACAAAGTTGTCGGCAACTACAATATAAAAGTCCATCTATGCAAGTAGGTTTATGCAAATAGCTGACATCTTACATCCTAGTCTAGCATATGAAACTGTATTGAGTTCCAATAGAAAGGTGTATTTTGTACTTGTAATTGATGCAATTTATATTATAAAATTATATTATTATTGTTATAAAATTATAAAATATTATTATTATTATTATTATTATTATTATTATTATTATTATCATCATTATTATTATTACTACTACTACTAATAATAATAATAATAATAATAAACAAATTTATGGATAAGGATATACATGCAGGCCTAGGCTTAGAATTGTATTTATAGGTTTTAGTTAGTAGCTGGCATTTCAATTATGCAAATTTTCAGTTATTTCATCAGAGACAAGACAAACTGGAAAACCTGAGTTTCACACCGATATGGATTAGAAACAGTCATGTGCTCTCTAACCGCTCACCTAGGAAAGCTCAGATAGGTAAGGCTCTTGTGTGATGCATATGTTTATTGTTGTTTTACTGTTGTTGCCACTTGTTTAATGCCTGGCTTTAAATTTTGAGATGCTAAAATTGAAAGTGGTTGGCCTCATGAAATGACGTTCCTGTATTATCTAGGCACTTTTGAAGCCTGCTGACATGTGGACGCCACGTACTGGGCCATGTGCACTATCTATATCCATGCTGGCGTCATAGATCAGCATCAAGGATGATTAATTACTAGGCCAAGGATTTCTGAACAACTCCATCTGCAACTAAAAGCAGTGAGGTCTACCTCACTAGGAGGAAGGACAACTGGGTCACCTGGCTAATTGCATAAAGAAAGGGAAAGAACAGTCTGAAATTGTTCCTGAAGATAAAATGTATTTCTCAGATGATACATTGGTTAAATGGAGATTTCAAAACAAGAGCCAAAACTAAGGTTACTTCCAGCTGAGCACTGGGCCACTATCACATAATGATGGTGACCAGGCATTACATTAAATATGAGCAAATATCAGCGAACTTTAATCATATGAACTAACTTATGGTCTTTACAACCTTTACAGTTTACAAACTAACCTCTTATGTGAGTTTCACACCAGTGGCATGAGGCACAAACATATGGCACTGTCGCTTGTGCATGAAATTTCAAGTCATAAAAATATTCTCCAGTTTCTTCTTCATTTTCTTACATCAAAAGAAGGAGGCGGTGCCAACAGTGCAGTACATCTTTAAAGGTTGGCAGTTTTATTGAAATAAGTGCTGCCTGGCAGATTGGAAGATATAATTCATGTTCCAAATAGGCCTGCAAATGAGCATTTTAACATTAGGGGTGGAGTATTATACCATTTTAAATATGTACAACAGTGAAAAATACCAAAAGCAGTAACGCCAAGACCAAATGCTATTGTGGTGGCTACAATGATTTTTCAGAAAAAAACACAACACAGCACTGGTGTTTACATGCGCTGTGTCACATAGTCACAAGGCACAATATTAGAGCCAACAAACCAAGCTAGTTGTGGGTGGGTGGTATGGAAGAAATCAACCAGGTGCTCAAAATACTTAACCTATGGTAATGTGCTACAAATGGAGACATAAATAAGAACGGTTACACACTCTATAAAAAAAAAAATGAGAAAAAAATAGCAGCGTGGGCAGGAAATATTTCAGGTATAATTAGCCACCTTAAAGATAAACACCTGACGATATTAAATGAGTTCAAGGTAAGCTAACATGATATAACATGTAGGGAATGATTAGGTAATGGTACAAGGAGAAACACAGGCCATGCTGAAGAATCACCACTGGGAATTACAAGTAATTAAGTACTCATTTTTTTTTTTAAACAAATAGTATTCAGTTCATCTCTGTTCCAGTGTGTGGTTGTTAACTTGAATGAATTGGGGTCATGGCACCATAGTATTCATAGTAGGATACTTTGCTTTTTGGAGATTATGCATAGTAGCGGTTGTCTTTGCATGTTTGCATTTTTAAACTCCAATTATCCAGGTAACCAAGTACTACCAGCTGACCAGTTTGTGAGGGATGAGTCATAGCTTCAGAGAAAATAAGGCTTTGGATGCTCTCATCCATACAGACTCTTGTTAAGACAGGAATTATTTATGCCTGGAAAAATCAAATGCCTTCCAGACCTGTTGGCCAACAAAAGTAAACAAAAACACTGTATGACTATGATGGCTCATGTCAGCGGTGCCTTTGTGAACAACAGGTATTTGTCTGTTTTGTGTACTATTGAACTGATCTGATGACAGATATAAATTTTCCTATAACAGAGTTGAAGTAAGAAGTCACTCTCTAATATGCACTGAGGAACATTTTTATCTTTCATCAGACAGCATGAACACTGGTTTCTGAAAATTACTGTCACAGATACAGCCACTACTGTGACTGCATTTTTTTGCTAAAATATATTTACAGAACAAAAATCAGAAAATAAAGAGCTCACAAGTATTTTTGTTTATGTCGATATATAGGTGGGTTCTATGGCAATTAAGTTAAAAAAAAAATATATAAAGCTGGGCTATCAACCTAATTACAGTTTAAAGTATCTAATTATATTCATTAGTAACCAAAAACTTTCCATGTTGCATTGCTGCTTCTTTTTCCCATTGGCTTGCACTGCTGTATTCATGTAGTCATCAGAGATTTCTGATTTCCACTCAATAGTCAGTTATAGCCTTTTTCAAACCAACCTGCAGGTATTCACATGACAAAGTCAGAAGGACCCTCACAATGGCAACAATTCAAAATGCTCAATTTATGGTTTTGGGTCATGCAGTTCATACCATAAGCCATAGGACAAGGAACTATCATTTTATTTATAAAAGAATTTGCTTGTTGATAATTGCCTATATTTAGTGCTTTATTTGCTTAAGGCTGTGTTGAGAAAAAAAAAGCCTGCATTTATGGCAAGGGCTACATAATATCTAGATTGTTGTTGTTTGCTAACGGAAAAATTGGAGCATGTCAGGTTTAATAAGCTGAAATGCAAAACATGTAGTGAATCGATTTACTATGTTGTAGCCTTAGTAGCACTATTTCAGGCTATTTTGATGAGTAACGTGATAATACGGTTTACCAGGGAATGTTTTTGGCTATGATAATTCACACTGTGAAAATCTGATTATGATCCATCCCTAATAAACTAAACTGCATCATTTCAGTATGCACTTTGACTTGCTGCTCTCTCCCATACCAACTGTCAAAGAGATTACACACACATCAAGGCTAATGGGGGAGAGAACTGTGACTTATAAATAGCTTCAAAGGGCATTAAACAGTATGCTTGTCACACGTTTGTCCTCAAATCTCATTCTTTTCATATTTACCTTGACACTACAATGGTGGGAACGCACTGAGTGAAGCCATGCATAACACACATTAGGAAGCTATGGCATAGTAGGGATGGGTAGAGGAAAGAAAGGGACTCTTACCTTCACTGCTTAGTGAAATAAAACTGGCAGTGAGTCATTCCTCTTGACTGGACTGATTATATTTCAATAATAAGGTGAGGGAAATACTCAACAGAAGAGCAAAGCATCCTGACATTCAAATCGATACCTATTCTATAATCCAGCAGTTGCCATAGAAACTCACTCTGCCCAAAGTAACCCAGATAACCCTAACCCTAACAAACAGTGAGGACCACAGGTGAATATAAGGTATATGGCAGGACATGTTCCTCAGATTTTCGAATCAACATGTGATAAACTGTCAAAATAATAACCTTTGTTTTGAACTTGGAAGTAACCCACTGAACCACACTCGAATGTGACCATTCAGCTGAGGAAGGGAAATAAGAGATACCTAAAATCACAGATCTATTGTGGTTAAGCTTTTCACACAGGGTCGCTGTCATTCTTGTTATCTCTACATATTTCCTGCAACTTCTATTGTATGTGCATCTTTGGGCATTCTTGCACATGGCTCAGTCTCAGAGGCTTTGTAAGTACCCTGTGACCTCAGTACCCTAAACATCCACTCACATGCCACCAGGCCCTACATCATCGCTGCAGTGCTGGAATGGCAAACTTGTGTGTTCCCATCATCCACCACCACATAGACCAATTAAGAAGAAATGCACACTTCCTCAAGCTCCGAGAGAGGCCCATTAACTTACCGCAGTCACAGAGTGTTGGGGAGATGAGAAGATGAAGGAAAGAGGAGAGGGGCTATAAAAATGAAGGAAGAAAAAGGGGAAAAAAAGGTTGCAGATGGAGAAACATGAAGCACATTGTTTGGAAGTGAGCTCATAGGAGAATCACTCGCTTGCGTTTTATAATCCAGCTTCTCTCGGTATGTTAACAGTTAGCTGACGTACATCCACCCACGGGATGGTTTTTGGCCCTTGTCCTCCCATGTACCCCCTCCTGTTTTCCTGATTCTACTTTACAAACCTTCCAGCATTCAACAGGTTGAATTCCCAAAAACTCAACTAAGCCATCAACATTGGTATGGCTTGGGTAATTCTGGTGTTAATGGAAGACCTCTTGGTTAAGGCGATGTCAACATACGAACCCTTCAAATAATTGCCTGCTGTTATTTTATACTTCATACTTTTCACAAGCACAGAGCAGGAATGTACATCAATAATTCAGACCGTTAAATGACTAATTGATACTGACATCTGCAATGAACATGATAGGATGCAGCGGCACCCATTAACGTATATGGCAAAATAATACTTGGCAATGGTGTTGAGGCTTGAGTAAAAGGTGTGCTGAGGAGAAGGTAAGAAAACTTTGTCTTCAGACATTCCAATACCATGAGGCCTGAGGGCTGCTCAATTTCCTAATCTCTTTAGTAACACTCCAAAATACAGTCCTACCAAATTTATGCACCAAGGCGCACATACAGACACACAAACAGAATCTCGTGTGCATCAGGAAATGTAATCACACTGTCTAACAATGTCAGAAATGTGATCCAGCCAACACTTGGCATATATTGTGTCCATCAAAGTCATGGACCATGAGTTATTGTACTTAAAACCAAGCAGCTTTCTAATTACACAGGGGAAGAAGGCGGGATATAGAGAAACCAAACTGTGTAGGTTCCTGCGAGTGGTTTCACACCATACTTGGCTCATCCTGCCAGTGCTGTGCCGAGACGAGCAGACACCACTGTCTGCAGCAGCCCAGCTTACTTCAGTGTCACACACTCAAGAATCGGGAACCATGTATGTGTGTGCATGTGTGTTTATGTGGCGAGTGGATGTGTGTTTATGTGTGTAAGTGTGTGTGGCTGTTTACTCAGGTCCCTCTGGAGAATGCAGCCAGAGTGTCTCAGGCGCGCAGCACAAGGGAAGAGGAGGAGGGGGTTTGAGTTCCACATAATTCCCCAGTCGGCGCTATCCACAGCACGACAGGGGGACGGGACACTTAGGGAGGGGACACATGGCAGCTGGAAGGTTAAGAGCTTTGGCCTGAAGCTTAGCACGAACACAGTTTAAGTGATCAATGTCACAAACACCAAATGTGGCCCAAAGGTCATTACACATTTTATGATGAAAGCAAATGTGTAAACGTGTATTAGCTGACACACAGACTCTCTGCCGAAATCTCTCTGATTTGAGGTGACTTGCTGTCAAAACAGTTCTATCAAACTAGACTATGAACCAGGAACACAAACTAGAGGGCACAGCTGAGAAAAGGGGAGTTAAACTCAGCAAGCCTACCAGAGCAAGACAAGAGGAAGCATTATATGATGACATGGACAGGACAGTGCAACAACCTGATCTTCCAAGAGAAAGTGTGTGTTAAAATCCAAAGAATGGAAATTAATATAGATGGATGCTAGCCCAGAGTACATCAAATCTTATCAATACAACCATACATTAACTGGCAGGGCTAAATGGGACAGAGAATACAACAGTTTTGCCCACAAAAATTCACTGATGGTAAAACACAGAACCACACGGACATAGTTTTCAAATGCACGGAAAATTACAAGAAGTCAGAATCTCAATCTATGAAGTGTTCTTGTTGTGAATGGAGTGTAGTTCACTGTATTCAAAGTCTGATGGCTCTGAAAAGTGCCACTCATTTTTATGTGTTACGTGGGTGAAAAACCAATTGAGAGACCAGACAATTGAGGTCTACACAGCAGAAGCAGTATGCATAGGTGTGTGTGTGTATGTGTGCATGTGTATGTGTGTGTGCACGTCTGTTGAGGAGGGAGGGTGCTAATTCAGTCATTTTCAAAATTTAGCAAAACTACTCAATTTGAGCCAGAGTGCTGGCATGGAAGCATGACTTTTTTATATTCCATTGTTTTATGAGTGTGCAGCCCATGGAAAGCCAAACTCTATCAGGACTGAAAGAGCAAGCAGAGGGTGCATGTGGATGTGGAAGGGTGGGGGTTGGAGATTGCTAAGCGAGTGAACGTGTAAGTATGATAATCACTAAAACTACACTGGTTCTAATTCAATCATTTGACAGAACAAAAATACAACATTGTTTTAATACTGGCAGGCAGACAAGGCAAAGCAGGGCCTGTCTGTTTTTTTTTTTTTTTTCCAGACTATCAACCTTAAATGTCTTGCAGACATTATCTAGATGTCTGGGGAAAGACCCTATTTGTCTGTCTGTCCATAAGCGTAAAAAGAGAGACAGATACATGCAAGAGTGACTTTGGCTATGAGGCTTCTCAGGCTGCAGCAGTGGAGCTGCTTGGGCTCTTCTTTGTGTTTAAGTGGATCCAGATGCAGCAAGCATAGCAGGCCCCCCTCTTATAGCACTATGAAGAGGAGCTTAACAAAACACGAAGGGACAGGACAGCATACCAGTACTGTATGGACTGGAGAGAGAAAAAAAAAAAACTAAGCAGGACAATGATGTAGCTGGCCAAAAGATACTGCGCGATGGCTAGGAGGGAAAAGTAAATGTACAGGACTTAGCTTGTTCCTCCTCAATAAAAATGGAATTAGAAACTATATTAAAAAAAATATACAACTCTGTGAGCACAAGAAGAGAAAAAATTGACAGACAGGAGACATCTTGACCGGTATAAAAACAGCAACCTCATATAAGGGCATTCTGAAGAAGACCGCCAAAGCACTCATCATGCCCAAATGGACTTTTATTCTGGGGGAGCAAAGTAATCTGTTAGGGGACGGAAGGTTTCAGAGTGAGAAGGCCAGGACTGGGTGGAATTTTCACCACCAGACAGAGCTGGCATCCTAGGTAGCAGGTTGTCTGTAGAGAAAACAACAGCTGTGTCTGGAGCTGCCTGCTAGAGCCTGGAGAGAAGGAGTGTTTTTTCTGTTTGTGTGGACCAGGATGGCAGTGAGATCCCACACACTGCATTCCTGTCCCAACTTGGAGGTTCTCTGTGCGCATGTGACTATGTTGTGTGTGTGCATGCGTGTGTGTGTGTGTGTGTGTATTTGGCATCTGAACTGCAATTGAACACAAACCAAAATATCTCTGAGTTAAGGATCTCTATAAGGCAAAATCACTTCAAATGGGGGTCCACAATTTATTGAAAATCAACTTTGGGGTCCAGGAGATGAAAAAGTGACATGAGAAACCGTTGCTCTATATTAACACCACCAAAAGGGAAGAGCCTGTGGATGTGGCCTCTCACTGTTGCACTAAGTAGGTTTAAACAATTTGACAACTGGATCACAAATCACAGCATAATATGGAACATCTTGTGTAATCTGGTTGCGTTATGATCAGAAACCAAACAGCATTATACGGTTACCTATCTGAAAACTCTTTGTTGCACCTCTAAGTACAATGGAAACTTGATCTAATCACCTCAAGAGTGTAAAGAGCATGCGTGACAATCCAGACTAATATGGCAGTCTTCACTACACAACTGTGTGTAACAAAAACATTGTGCCCTGTTCCCCCTTCCACCCAGTCCTAACAGACATACATGCAATACAATACGTGAATAAAATGAAAATAAACGGACTACTTTAACAATATTTCAAGATAAAAAATTCCTGTCATCTGGCAACATCTAACAATAAGAGAGGAGTCAGAGGGTGAAACGGACTTCCTTAGGTGTTCAGTGGAATTTCTAGGCAGAACAGGGAGATTAATGACAATGTTTTACAGTGTCTGAATGCACAACATAGAGAGTGGTCCATTGTCCATAATAGTTCATGTTTTTCTCTGTCATTCTTCATGTCACAGCCTCCAGGAGTCTGTGGTTACACCAATAATGGAGCTAGCTTTCTTAATGACTTTGTTATTTTGAGTATTGCTGCCTCACTAACATGCAATGGTACAAAAAAAAACAAAAAAACAAAAAAAAACAATTAGCCTGAGGACAATGGTAGAATATTCACGAGATTCTTGCTCACTTGAAATACCCTCTGTTTTGAGCAAGAAGAAAGAAGATTGAGCAAGAAGAGCCCTGATTTTGACTTTTCATAAACAACAAATGTGTTCACCACTCAGTACAGTTTCCTGTTTGTATCTAAATACATATAATCGCACACAGTCTCTTTTTACCCAGCACTCAACATTTATAGTTGTCAGATTGTCTGGGACATTAAAAAAACATTAAAAGCATTACAGCATTTAAAAAAAAAAAATCACCTTGAGTTAATTTAATTCACTAAGCAGTTAAATTGTGAGTTTTAGGTCAACTTCTATAAAGCGATAAAATTCTAGTCTTGTGTACTGATTAAGACTGAATCAAAATCATGGCACAACAACCGATTTACGATCAAATCACAGCACTATGAATTGTAAGATCAAGTTACACTGAACTGTAGGAATGCTGCCAATTTTCTCATCAAGGAATAAATAATTTCTTCCAACCAACAAGAAGTGAGACATAGGGAGTTGCATTACTAAATATTAATAACTGTATTTTGTCAACACATGTACACACACGGGTACTGTTTGAGAGGGCATCTTCCACGGACTAATCATCATACTCTCCAAAGTGGTATCAAATCACGAGTTAACAGCACATACCAACATGTAAAACAAATATGCTTTTTAACTTTATTACAATAAATGGCTTTCTGATTCAGCTGATTCAATAAATGCGGCTTAAACATGGCCTCTAACTGTATGCATAATTCCATAAACACCCACATAGTGATTTTCTAATGTAACTTGGCCTGTGGGCCAAAAAAACGGGTTGCTGAATATCCACCATCAAAAGTTTATATGAATAGCAGCTTGGCCGTGTCCTCAACTGTAGAAATAGGAGCACTGAACAATTAACAAATACATGGCAGACACTCAGGTAACCATATTGCCTGGAGGCTATAGGTAAAACTAACTTGTGCATTATGGCAGGTGTGAATTATAAAAAAGGAGGGCTTATCAAAATGCTTGTTGACGACTGCAGTGTTGTTTGTTGTGCCTGTATGTTGATGTTTTGTTCCACTTCTGTTATTGTGCTTGCTACATTTGTCTGCTTTTCACAACAATTTTTTTTGACCCTTGCTTACTTTCCTTTCCGTTTCTCTCAATGTTTACAGGCTGTCTAATGAAGTGCAGAATGCAGTTTATATAAATGATTTCAAAAAGAAAGAAAGAGAAAGAGAGACAGAGAGAGAGAGAGAGTTGGAGACAAACAGAGAGCGAGCGAGAGAGAGAGAGAGAGAGAAAGAGACGGAGGGAGGGAGGGGGGATTGCACCAGTTATTTGAGAGAGGAATGCACAAGAGGTCACATTCTTCACTCTACTGCTGTGGCTTGCCCTATGTTCAACTCTCTCCCTCTCGCGCTGCAAAATAGGCAATACTCAAAAGACACCTCTGGCGCAGCAGACACCATACAAACACTAAACACAAACACAAAAACTCAACAGAAAACAGTGTGACTGAGCAGAGAAGAAGCCTTACATTAGGAATCCACTGATCCTCAGATGCTAAAGCACAAAGTTATAAAATCTTCAAGGGACCAGATACATTAAATATCAAATATTATCATTCATACAAGAGACAGAAAGAGAATACAGCAGCCAGTTTCTTGGTTTTATCCTTTGGTATTGTTTATGATATTTAAAAAAAAAAAAAATGATATAACGATGCTAACTCCAACAATTCTAGCAAAAAAAAAAATAAATAAATAAATAAAAATGAGTTTGAAGGAAGACATAGGAGTTTGTTAGCCCAATCTGAATTACCAGTAAAATCTTTTGGCACAGGTATAAAATTATTCATCTTCTTCATAAATTATCCCAGTAACAATTAAATTACTCTGTCTCCTCCAATAAAACCGATCTGGTCTGGACAGGGATATAAATGCACTAATATCATCGATGATAGTGTTCAAACTCATTTTAAAATTCTCAAAATGTGCACTCCCCTGCATTTTCCTGACCCCAAGTCCTTGACTGAATTTGAAGATTTCTGTAATTTCCATTTCTGTCACTTACTGACAGTAGCTTAATACCGACAGAAATGTGTATTAGTACAAAATGACTTTTACTTTGTATCTTTCTACACCTCCTATTACACCTCTTTTACACACCCTGAAACAACCAATTACATTTCTCATCCTTTTCCCGATTTTCCAGATCTGCGAAATAATCCCGTCACTTGTGTGATGAAGGTCCTTGTGGAAAAGGACATGTCATTACATATGAACCAGATTGTACATCTCAGAGCTGCTGTGTCCCTCCATTACAGCAATTTCCCTTAGGTCCGTCAAAGAAGTGCCTCCTACTCAACATTAAAATTATTTCCATTACAATATGTTGTACTGTTCTGTCTATTGTCTTGTTGCTTTGTGCTTCCTTCCACAATTGGTTTTGAAAGGCTCTTTATTTAAAAAAAAAAAGAGAGGAAACTTGTGGCATGGTCTACCTTGATTTATAAACACACACCTGCTGTGGCTTGTCATCAGTTGGTGTGAGAATAAAGCGGACTCCTTTCCAGGTGGTCAAGCCTTAATGAGAGGGGGTAAACACTTACTAATCAGCAAGGTGTCATCCGGCAAGGGACAAATGCATCACACACACATACACACACAGACACACACGCACACACATTCCAACATAAAGTTAATAAAATTACCCTAATTTGTATGGGCTAACCTATCAAGAGCTACCAAAAAATATCCATTATTGATGTTAGGTACTATCCATATTAGATATGGATATGCAGTCGTGTGTGTGTGTGTGTGTGTGTGTGTGTGTGTGTGTGCGCGCGCACGCTCTCTGGAGCCACATGGTGGCGACGTGGCCAGCCACAGCAAGGGACAAGCCACCAAGGGCCTAACAGCTGGCCTGAATGAGTCTTACTATGAGGCGCCTGCTGCGTGGGTTCACGCACGCGCACACGCGTGCGCACACACACACACACACACACACACACACACACACACACACACACACACACACACACTCCCCTCCCATCTTCAGGACCCACGGGGATCATGGGGGGAGATTTGGTGTCTAGACTGTATAGATTCCACAAGTTCCAGCCAAGAAAGAGCGAGCTACAAACTAAAACAGAAATGGGTTCACTGACTCCATACATGCTGAATGCAGCTGTTGCAGGAGAAACACACACTGCATGCTTGATATACCAGGAAATGGTATGATGTCACTGAAAGGCTAAACTAGAGGAGTGGTCAAGCAGTCTACCCCGCATCCAAGAAACATCTTTTAACCGAACTCATGGTACATAAACTCCTTGTTTAAAAACAGAATAATTTTCAAGGCCAATGCATATTACCCTCTGATATATCTGTTATGGCTTTAAATTATTTTTAAAATGTTTGAAATAGGTCTTTGAGAATCCAGCTCCCAAAAACTTATGAGCTAGTTGTCATGACCCCTCTGATAACTCAGTCATGACTAATCGTCTGACCTCAGTTCTGGATATTCTTAACATCAGCTGCATTTCCTGGAATCCACAATAGAGGGGGGGCTTACTATACCAATTTAACAGCTGACACAAAACACGCAGTTCAAGTGATGACATTTCAGCCATTATTTTGCAATATTTACTCCAGGTTCAGTGATCACAGCACACTCCTGAAGAGTTAGGTATCCCTGACCAGATTCAGCATCCAAATTCAAGGTCATGGTGAGGACGTTCATTTTACTGTCAAATCTAATATCGGCCATGATAACATTTTATGTTGACAGTGGGGTGCAGGGTGGTTTACTGCTTAGCACTCAGAAGAACACACTTTACTGTTAAAACCAATATTGTTTTTTTTGTTGTTGTTGTTTTTTTAATTGCTTGTTATTACTTCAACAATTAAGTGTGTTCTTGTGAGTTTTGCAAGTGTTGCTAGAATCCTTTTGTTCCTGTTTGCGCGGCGAGTCCATGCACCTTAAAGAGAGGTGAAGCTGTGCCAGACCATCTACTCGACTTACTACTGAGCACTGTCACCTCACAGCAAGAAGCTCTCACATTTTACTCCTGGCTCTCTCAGTGTTTCCTCTGTAATTTTAATACAGCTGTGGTGCTATGGGCAGTAATTCCAATTTTGGTCAATATTTGTCACGGGTCTAAGTTATATTTAAAGTTAAGGTTCTAGTGTTATAAATGTTTTTTTTAATTATTATATAATCATTAACACTAAAGTATCTGAACTAAACTTACTCTAGTGTTAGGTAACATTAAAGCTAAATTTCAATGTTTATTTTAATTTCACATTTTCTCTTGCAGTGATGGTAATTTCCTTGCTGTCTGCATGTCCTCCACAGGCAGACCGGCAGGCACACTGGCGACTCTAAACTGCTCAAAGGTGTGACTGTCAACACATGTTTTATTTGTCTATCTGTCTTTGTCCATCTGTGTGTTATCCCTGTGATGAACCAGCGATCTACCCTGGGCATTTCCCTTCCTTCACCCCGAGTGCTCAAACCCTCAACATCGATAAACAGGAAAAGACAATGAAGGAATGAGTTGACATCAGCTTCGTTTCCAGTGTTTCACAGCAGTCTTTTGGGTGCCTACATGGAGGCATGCATTACACACATACACTGTACCATTCAGTTGTGCATAAATTATGTTGTGTAACAATGGAAAAGCTATTTTTGCAGAGTAGCTGTGTAAGACATAGCAAGTTAATGTGTAACGCACCAGTCAGAGGTACAGTATTACTGCATGTGTTTGTCAGCTTAAAATGTCCTTGATTTCTTAAATTCCTAGTTGGGTCTGTGGAGAAGGGACCTAAAGCATATTAGGGATGTGAAAACATCAGGCAATGGTAGTCAAGGGATTCCATCTAAGCACTACTACTTGGACACCAATACAACCATGTTTGTAAATACTGTATATAGACTGGTGACATTATTTAGTTTTTTGGTATTCTTTGCTGTGGTCAACCATAAGTAAACAGCGGTTACACTTTTACACAATTACACAGTTTTTATCTGTGCTTGCCATCATACTGCTACTTTTTGAGGTCCACTGGGGAAACCCTTCAGTAACCTACCCTCAAGTTAGGCAGAATGCAACAGCACTGTTTCCTTTTTAGTTTCCACAAAGGAAAGTTAGTTGCAGCTAAAAGTTTGTGCGACAACAGCCATAAGCAACAAATCACATGCTAAACTGATCCAGCTATAAATGGGAACGCTATGACGACATGACACAAGAACGTACATCTGAGTTCATTGTCAATTCACTCACATAAACTTATACAGTACAGTGATGTATGGTCCTATAAGTAGGTCATTATCATCACAGGGCAGCAGATAAACTTTTGTAACAAGTGTGCTACCACTTTTAAGGTGGCTCAAGGATATGCACTTCTGGTGTAGCAAAGAACTGGCTCTCCTTGCCATGGCAACAGGTATAGCATCACCACATCAGCAGAAAAGTTTGTTCGAATAACTTTATTGAAACTTCCATCATGACACAACAAGCACCTGGACGTTCAGTGGATCTCTCTGTCATGGTGTGCACAGCTTGCAGGAACAACAAAGGGTAAATTAAAATGAACGCATGAAATTAATCAAAATCATCTGCTGCTGCTAAAGTTATTTAAAAATGATGCTGGTTATTGAAACCTAATTCATAGCCTACCTCAGGCTAACATTAATATTAGTGATTTAGATATGACCTAAATTAATTCTAATTAACTGCATTGTTGTTTTTTCTCCCTAGGCATAAAGGAGTAACTAGGAATATTACATAAATATTACAGGCGACAGTGTGAAAGGCATGGTATAGCTCCCATGGCAAGGCGAATCATCTGGAAATACTCTGATTTTGCTGTGAACCAAAGGCCCATGCTGGTTCTAGCCATTCAACTTCAACGGGGTAGACACACAAGAGTAGAGTTCTCAACAGGTATACAAATCTGAGCCTGACCCAACCTGACCTGAATGAGCTGAGACACAAATTTGGTCCAGTATAACAACTGGGAGACATATAAAGCACAAACCTTAAAAAAAAATAAACATGACTCTTAACAAAGAGCAAGGGGGAGGGTTGGAGCAGGGGACGGACAGACGGACCGCTGTGCTGATGAGGTGAGAGGAGACACCGCAGCACAGAACAGACCGCAGGCTGGACACAGAGAAAGGCTCTGACTGCACACTGCATTTCATCGTTTACAAGACAGTGTTATTTACTTATTTTGCATGTCACTACAGCAGCATAACTTGTGATTAATGTTGTGCATGCTGATTGACTGATTTGTCAATTATTAAACAGTCATCCAGTACTAACCACAGTGAGGTACACTAAAGCAATGTTTTTTGTGTTTGATTGTTTGTTTCTTTATTTGTCTTTAATCTCTAATCTTTAATCTCACAAGTATTTGTGCTGCCTGTGTTTTGAACACAGAATTTTCATCTGTGTAAAGAAAAGCTGGTTGTCAGCATGTGTAGAGTGGAGGATAGATAGTTTAGCGATTTAATTCTCCTGTCACTGCTTAGCTATGCAGAATAAGCTGCATAAATGTGGTGGTTTGTTGATTGTCAGTCTTTACAATGTAAGGTAAATGGATCGAGCCACATTTTTTGCCAGCTTGTCTTCTCGCTTTCACCTTGCTACACTGATCAGATGGGAACCAAAGAACCTCCAACTGTTTTCTCTGCAGAACTTAATACCTCCAGTCACAAAAGCATTCTTAACTCATTTTATATTGTTTACTTCACAGTATTCTCACCTTTGCAGTGTTTGCTCTCTGTCAAGAACTCAGACATAACCGGCTTACAGTTGTTTACAAATATCTTAATGCTGGTAAACATAGCTTTTTAACATCAATAAATATTAACACATCAAATGTGAGAAATTAGCAAAACTACAACAAGACCACTGCCCAGAACACTGTCAGCCTCTGCCTGCCTCTACACTGAATTTTACATTGTGCACCACCAGGTCAGATTTTGTCAAAATCAACTCAATTGCTCTGAGGCACAACTTAGGAGGAGGGCAATCTACTTCCAGCACAAACAGAACTTAAACTTCAAATTTCTCACAGTGGCAGATAATGGAACAGATTCATGTCTTATGCACAATTTCTTTTAGAAATTATCAGTTGACGCTCTTCTTCTTGCTCTTCACACCAAATACAAAATGGGTGATGTTAGAGGGGGATACAAACACCATCCTCTTTACAACACGTTACAGGGAATATAGGAAACATGGTCATAATTTTAAGAAACACTAACCCAAACGATTCCACACATATAAGAAAGGGGCTACTATTATTTTCACCAGTCTCAGTTTTTCCGTCTCATTTGTTTGGTACCACAGTTAAATGACTATGATGTGCTGATGATTAAAAATTCTACATCAAGCACCTCTGAATGAGGAGAAACAGGGAAAGCTATGGTCTTTGATGGGCAAGTCAATTTCCAGGAGTATTTCTAGGACTATTTTTTTTCATTAAATATGAATGCCATGCGCTTGGCCACAAGTCCTTTGTTAAATATATGGTTCCAGTCAAATTTGAACCTTCATGGCTTTGGTGACCACAAGCCTCTTAGTGGTAATATTTTACATTGTTGTCATGAAGTCAGCTTAACCTTTGCTCCCCCTCTCTACAGAGAGAAGACCAATGTGCATACACAAGGCCTCACATGAATCTATCATAATGCAAAATGACTTGAACTGGAATGAACTTGTGTGAGGATCATGCAAGTTATTTTCCCCATGGCACCAACATGTTCATCAGGTGCCAGATTCAGGTCAGTCAGTCAAACAATTCTCTTTCACCTTGTACTGACTAATACTCGGTCACCCACCATTACCATCTTGCAAAGCTTTACAACTGCAGTAGCGAATATGTGACAAAAAAGTTTAGCTCGCAAATATTTTATTTAGAACTAGAATGGGCTAGAAAAGCGTATTGTGTAACAGGTGTGGCATTTTTGCAATTTTTACGTAATTTTTCCACTGCAAATAAAAGCCTCTCAATTTCATATTGACTGATGCTTGCTTACAAAATGTGTATGTATGTGTATATGTATGTGTGTGTATTGTGCAACTGCAGTGACTAATTTGTGCTTGACAAAATATTTTGTGTAATAAAGTATTTTTGGTTACAACAACATTTCTAAAGAAAAACAGCTTTGCATAACAGTCAATGCCAGCAAAGCACTTTAGCATGGAGGCTTATTTAGGCAGAGCTTAGCAATTTAGTGGGGATGCTGTACTCTTGATAATACACTGCGTGAATAATGTGGTTACCCTGAATTTTATTTTTTATTTTTTTATTTTTTTTTACAACTGTTCTAACTTAAATTACAGCAACAGTTGATGCTGTACACCTAGCTGGTCACTGTGGGACTGGATCACATGTACTCTTGTCTGTACATTTGTTCATCCAATAACAAGAGTGAGGCGGCCCTCTTCCTGTTTTGGTTGAGGCCCATCCTTTGTGCTGTATGTCAATACTGCATAGTCTGCAGGGAATTGCATCAGGGCACACATAATTAGAATAAACATATAGACAACAACACACAGGATAAACCAATTTTCACGGTGATGCTCTTGATTTTCTACAGCCATTATACAATGCTATCAAAACTGATTTGAGAAATGATCAATTACATTCTGTCTGCTTTAAGACAACGAAAGGAAAGATTTTTACACATGAAAAATGGCCTAAAGTTACATTTGCATTGTACATCAATTAACATAAATACAACTACCAGAGAGCCAACATGCCCACCTTCGCCCTTCAGTTTCTGTAAAATCATTAGCACTGCATCTTCCAAGCTGCCTTCAAATTAGCCAGACAGTAGCCTAGTTAGCAGCGTGGTTGCAAGCCCGAACAGAGAGTTCCTCTTTCCCGTGTGCCCTTCAACCTCCAAATCTAGCACTGCTTTCCTATTTCCTGTGTCAGGCTTTTGCAAGGAATGGCAGGAAAACAAATGAGGGGCATCATTCCTTTATTAAATGCATTTACACAGCACTTCCATTTCCTCAGGCCAGTCAAAAACATTCCAGGCAGGCCAGCGGTCACATATTGGTGCACCATGGGGAAGGAAGGGAGTGTATCTTTGACACCAAGAGTAAAAAAAACATTATCTTGATACAGTGGGGTTGCAGTAGTCTAAACACACACTAATGCAAAACTGATGCTGACACAAACACGGAGTTAATCACCTTGATTGTACCTTTTTAAAATTGGTTAAATTGCACAGATTTATTTCTACTTGTTGTTCCGCTGTCTCAATTAAGCAACCTGTAGCTTCAAAATATTATTTCAGACTTGCATACCCAAAATGGCACTGATATGGCAGGAGCAAGCTATAGTACAAAGGCTCCATACACACAGAAGTATCAATAAAAATGCCAATAAGCTGAAATTTAGGCATGTGTATTCTTTAATTGATATTAGTGACAGGACATCTGCAATTTTACATTACCTATCCACTATCCAGCTCTCATGTTTGAATCTACAATACTAAGCGGAAGTGAAAATTGGGGTGGCTAATAACTAAGCCATTTCAACTTCCAGTGTGTTCAGACAGAGCTGTGTTTACACAGGCCTGCAAACCTATCACAGTTTGTAGTCTCGGATTCTCATGGTCAGCTGTCAAAGATGATCAGTTAGCTGGATCACACACAGAACAACAACTTGTTAATACACTAGTTATAGTTTCCAAAATTCACTACTCCGCTCCAATATAACAATCTGTGCTAGCTAGCCCGTGAGATCATGCCTAACCACTGTACAGTACACAGAAGTGCCAAGAGCGGAGACAGGTCTTTGCTTGCCCTTCACTGCCTCTGTCTCTCCCAGCCAGCTGCAAGCAGAGGTCTGAACCTGCCTGGTGAAAGCAGCATGGCGCTGGCTAAACTAGTGCACTTAGGTGCTAACTAGCTGGGGCACACCAGGAAGAAAAACAACATGGGTGTAAAAACATGTGCTGATATCGTCCTCGTTTTGCACTGTGACTCATATCCCCACTGATAATATAACCCACTCACTACAGAAGGATAAGAGAGAAAACACAACAAAAATACCCCATGTCTCTGACCCTTTGCCAAATTCGACTCATTTACCGGCAAAACCTTTCATTCTGTTTTTTTGACCTTCCCTGTCCTGTCCCCCTTGGTGTTATGCAAGAGCAGGAGTCAGTGGAATGTATCCCTGCCAAGGCAATCACATTCGTATGGACACATTTGGTAAATTTATCAGTTATTTGGCTCAATGGAATGCATATGGTTCATTAAAACACCGACCTAACTATGTACTTCAGCTGATATATTGCTAAATTGGTGGCTTTTTTTCAGATCATGTCTTTAAACAGTACAATAAAATGTTATGGTCCACCTTAAGCCTACAGTATGGTTTTAAGAAACTGCACAGGCCCCCACACTAAGTATTGACAAGACCGCTAAGCACTTCAGCTGAGAAGAATGCAAAGATTATAGTCCAAACGAGAAGTGTAGGATCATATATTGTGAGTTGCTGTAGAGAAAAGCCTTCCTATACCTTACCAAAGCATATATTCAGTATGATGTTCTATATAGGGCTACAAACTACAGAAGCATTAAAAGAAAAAAATAACAAATCCAGAAAATTACATATTATGAAGTAACTAATGATTGGTTTCTAAATAAGTCTGCTCTCAGTGTGCTGCCTTGCATATAAACATGGCTATAAAGATGAAATTTAAAGATGCCTTCAGATGGCTATTGAAATTAAATCAGTCATAAGAGAAGACTGCCATACATCCTTCGGTCAGTTGTGGAGGAGAGACACTGGTAAGAATTAGACGTTAATCTTATCCAGTACGGAGCTCTACTGGTATTGCTGCCTTCATCAAATTAAAATTACATTTTTGATGTGCAACTAGAAATTTGTACTGCTTGAAGAATTTGTATCACTGTGCAACAAGCACACGTAGCATTCATGAAGAGGTTCATGTGATTTTGGAGAGGTTTGTGCAACTGCTCCTCTGTCAATTAACGCCAGGAAAACACAACAGACACCGCTTTCACTAAGATCTGTTTTTGGTGGGCGAAAGTGATAACTATATCTAACACCAGAGTGGTACCATAATTGCACAGCGCCGCTAATCTGCATAAGAAACACACCCAACTGTGCCAGTCAACCCATCTCAGCGCTGGTAAGTTCAAGACCACAAAGATGCCAAAATACTGTTTTTATCCATCAGTAACTGATTTTTGGTCAGTCCTTTTTGGACATCAAGAGAGGTCATTTGATAATATTTTCATGAGCAATGTGTTAAGGAATCTCCATAGTAACTACTATAGGTTGGAGATGAATACATGTAGATTTTTGCATGCATGGTATTTCAAAGGGCTTTTCATCAGATTATATGACAATCATGGGTTTATACAATGTAAATTTTCCATAAAGCAGACACAATCACCTACTTTAACTGTCAAGTTATTTTTAAATAGAAGATGAGGGACTTTAGTTATAGTTTAGGCTATAGAGTTGTCAGTTTTTGCATCAGTATGATTTTCTGATTTGTACAATCCACACCCCAATCGTAAACTAACTGTTACGCCCTTGGGTGAACCACTGGTGGGAGCAGGGTTAACCATGGCCCAGGATTTCCCAAAATATTGATTACATTTGGGCAGCCTGCCTGAGTAAATTAACAGTCACCCATGAAAATGTTTGCTTTAGATTAATTCTGGGTGCTGTGATGCACTAAGCTGGCAAGAAAACCTAGTATTTCACCTCAAGGTTGCTCATAAGAACGAATGTGTAAAGCTATAAACCCCTGAAAATGTGTTTTTGAGGTACACAACAAGAAGTCATTGCATATTGCATGATCCAACACATGGTGCTGGTGAAATGGTCAGCACTCATTCAAGGTGAACTAGAAGTGCCAACACTTAATTGAGGTTGAAACAGCTTATGCCAGTGTTTTGTCTAGTGATAATGGTTAAAATTAACACTGTCAGTCAGTTGATATAGCCTGTGATCAGGACCTTATTTGGTAATTTGGCACCTATCTTTGCTCATCTTTCAACAATACCTCAGGACAATGTATTTTGATTTGATATTTAAAAACCAGTTGCGTGTTCCATTGTTTAAATCACGCTGATGGTCATCCATATAGTGTTTTACACCTAAATTAAAATGACATAAATTAAATATGGCCACTGTGTGAATAACATAAATAAACAATTAAGTAAATACATGCTGGTAAAGTTCCATGATGGCTTGCCAAAGTGATGTTAGTGAGAATTATGACCTTATTGTCATTCCTGACTCATTGCCTGAAATTAGCACTATTAAATATGTTACTTTAACTATCATGAGCAAAACTACTAATATAATCTTATGCTGTATTCAATGTATATCTAAAGTCAACACAAAGTACTGACTGGAGAAAAAACATCAAATCACCCCCTGAAAGGTAATTAACAGTTATATATACACTATTACAATCGACTACAGCTAAGAAAACTAAAAAATATCTGCTGTACTTCATCTGATTGATTTTTAAAGGGACAGTTTGAAGTCTTAACTATATAGTAGTATTCGCTGGTCCATTCGATTGTCATGCATCCACCAAGTCTGGTCCATTAACTCCTTCCCTGTTGCAAGAGCAAGAGCTTTACCGGGAGTGTGCTGCTCCGAAATGAATGAAGTAAATACAGGCCAGAAGACAAGACGAGCAGTAACACAAAACTGAAAAATTGTTTTGAAGCATGCAAAACAATGCACATTTGTTTCGGTTTTCTTTCAGAGCTGTCTTTAGCCAGCTGGTTTCCAAAATGGCAGAACTGTTTTCTGCCATAGCACTACCAATTTATAATGCCGTAGATTGAATATGGGACCAGAGCACCACTGAGTGGTGACAGAGGTGGCAGTGCTATGGTAGAAAATAGTTACGCCTTTTCGGAAACCAACTGGCTGAATCCATGCATCTGTGAAAACATTTCTTCAGCTTTGTATCGCTTCTAAAATTGTGTTGTTTTTGAGATCTTAATCTACTTCATTTACTTTGGAGAAGTACTTTTGCGATGAAGCTCTTGTTCTTAAATGCAATGTGAGTGTTATGTGCTGAAAGGGCGTATTTTAATCACTTATTGGATTCTACTCCTGAAGATTACATAAGCCCAACACGGAGGTTTCGACAGTCATGCTACCAGAGAACTGAAACTATGTGACAATCAACAGTAAACTAGGCACTATCAGTTGTCGTAATGCCAAAAACTTGGAAAGTATAGACTGAAAACAATCAAAATTATCCTTTAAGTAGTATGATAAGTCCATTATTTACATAATGTAAGGAAAGAAGTGTAACAGAAGTACCCTCTGTAACAAGAGAGAATATTGCAGAAGCTAAGGTACCTTTTCAGTGTGGATACCTCCACTGGCTTAATTGGACTAATTGCTGTTTAACTAGTAGCCTAAAGAAACCAGCCAAATTCGTGCACAAGTAGATTGTGCACACGATCCCTCTGGCCCTGTGCCACTAGGCTTCAATTTCACTCAGAACACGAGCCTGCCAAAAGCCAATAAAGGTTTAGCTGAAAACAGAAATAAGCACCAAAGGTGTTTTTTGTTTGTTGTTGTTGTTCTTGTTGTTTTTGAGGGAGATGTTGTTTCAGCCTTTCTTCCATTTCATGAAGAGCCTGACTTATCAGTTAGCTCTTAGCTAATTCATAGCTCATTGGTTAAAAGTCCTATATTGATTGTTTTACAATTGAGAGCTGACCAAGTCTGTGATGTTACAAAGCTGGAGATCACAGCTTTGCAGTTTTGCATCCATATTGATTCAGACATCCTTCATGTAAGCTGACAACTTGTATTCAAAGCTATGGAGACAACATCCCATCTCTACATTCCCCAGTGTCACAACAAAATGTCCATCAAAATATGTTGTGCCTGCTTTATGGTGAATGTTGCTCTCGTCAACATATTATGGGTGCACAAGTCTATTCTGTTTGTACACTGCATTCTTGCTGACACATATACAACTGCATGGGTGCTTTCTGTGCTTTCTTTTGATTTCCGTGCATGTGGTTACATTTTTCCAAACATGTCTCAGGGTCTTGATCTCGAATAGGTTTTAGAAGCAAAATGACACTTGTAATAGTATAATGGCACCTCTCCTAAAAATGCAGTGGTCTGTCCATTCTGCTCAATTTTATTTTCCCTTCACTTAAAATGAAGGTAAAGAGGAAGATAGTAGATTAAAGCACAGGATAAAAAGGCTCAGATGGGATTTTATCCTGCACTAGTGGAAGCACATGTGGCTCCAGAGTCAGTGAACTTCCAAACTTAACTACCTCAGAAAATACACCTTACGCTCCTGAGAATAATTAATGAATACTTTGATTAAAATAAAAAACAATTTGGTATTAATTGGCAAGAGAGACCTTGGATGAGTCTTTATGATCACAGCAGCCATGTAAAATATGATAGAATGAAGAGGAAACTCTTCTTACCGTGCACAGCAAAAACATTACAGTGCTGGGCCCCATGGCGTGATGACTCTCTCTTCCCACCCTTGATGAAGGCTGGCAGACTGGGTCTCCTCTGGTCCCCTACAAACTTCCCCGGCTGCTGCCCCATAAGGGCAGGGTGCCAGGCCGCAGCCGGGACTCTCCAAGCTGGACTCAGTTGCTCACCGTCCAACAGTTGGCCACCAGGCAGGGACAGGACTGGGAGGAAACAGGAGTCCCTTTCCCTGGATCAGTTTGGCGTCTCCAGGAGTGTGGGTGACTTGGATCAACACTGTAGGTCCTTCTTAGTACTCTGGTATGTCTCCGTTTATCATGCATTAATGGAACCTGAGTCATTCAGAAGTCAAAAGAAGGCACTTCCACTGGACTCTGGGGGGAGAAAAACAATCCAGAATCAGTGATAATGTCATAAAGAGTAACATATTGCTTTTAAACAGAGAAAAAGCATTCAAACTCCCCAAAAAGGTACAAATGAACCTGTTCTGGGCTAAAGACATGACTAAACTAAACTAAGCTGATATGTCTTTTTATGTTTCACTGTACCCTGAAAACAGCAATCTTGATGCAAATAAAGGAGAAGGGAAGGGTCTTGTTATTCTTGTGCAACTGACAACAGCAATATGACAAACATGGAAGATGCTGGAGCTGTTGTTACAGTCATGATTATTATTTATTACTGCACCACTGTCATGCTGCAGTTTGTTATGGAAAAGACAGGCATGGGTCAAAAATGAACTTGAGAGAAAACTGCTCTGATGTAGAATAACAGAGATCATATAGGACATGGCTAACAGAGACAAACTGTATGTTTTTCTCTCAATTACAAGCTAAATGACAGATAGAATGTTGTTCTAATAACTTGTATTTGAGTAATAAGTTTATTAGCTCAACGATACCCAAAACTAAACCTCCACCCCAACAGCTCTGGTGCTATCTCGGGTCAAAAAGAGCAAATTAAGTAAAAATGCAGTATCAGCAAAATAATACCTTAAGTCTGAACAGCTTCTGTGACCATTAATTCAACATTTTTTAGATTAAAATTGACAACAGCTCACCCCTGACTTCACATGAAAAAGTGATGGTGGTCAACACCTCCTGTACACCTCTTGTACCTAGTACCTTGTTAAGAATGTACTTAGAGCTATAGACTCAAATATCAAGAGATCTCGTACTGACAGACATACAACAGACTTATTTATTTATTTATAATCTATGAAATAAAACCCTTGACAACTGCACACAAAGTAAAACATGACCTTATCTCTGCTAGGGCTGCACAATTTGGACAAAATCTCATACCTCAATATGTATGCCAAATATCTTGATAGCGATACTATAGTCAGCATGATTACAGGGTTCAAATTCTAAGTGTAGCAACAGTGAAAACTATGCATTCCTCAAAAAACAGCATAATAATAACAAATGGATGTAGAAAAAGCAGCTTGCATAAAGTATTTTATTAATCAGAATCGACCAATTTGTATCTTAGGCTGTTTTAAAATACATTTTAAAAAATGTTTTGCTGCCACCTCTACTTTGACACAATGCTTCAACAATATTTTAAGTGTAACAAGAGTGAAAATTGAGCTTCTTCAAAAAACAGTGTAGTAATACCAAATGGATGTAGAAAATGCAGCTTTTTTTTTTTTTTTTAATTGCAAGAGACCAATCACTGTCTTAGGTTAACCATAACCCTAAGTTTGATACTGTCCATATCGTTTACTTTTGAGATATTAAGATGTTCATCTCTAGATAACGATGTGATAACGATATATCGTTCAGCCCTAATCTCTGCAATTAGTCCAAGGCAAAAGAAAAAAAACAAAACAAAAAAAAAAAAAAACAAGTAATGTCAAAAACACTCTACAACCTGCAACACCAACTTTAAGGGGAAAATGACAGACTTGAGCAGCACATGGGGGACTGGTTGCTGACAGATGTACAAGAGACAGGTGTGAGGAGGACACTTACGAGGCCACAGGAGGGTTTATATTGTTGTTTAGCTGGCTGCATAAAGCTAATGTTGGAGGTAGCCGCGGAGGCTAACGTTAGCTGCTGGTGTGCACATCGAGCAGTCAACAGTTGGCTGTCGCTGGTTCACTGAGCACCACGCCGGCGAAAACATCCGACAGTGTGCTTTAACTTTTCCACCGAAACATCCCTGGCAGTCACGGCATAAAGCTTTGTCAACCGGTCCATCCAAACCCAAGGTATTCAATTAGTTTCCAAACTTCCGTGTCCACTCTTTCCGTCTTGCGGAGTTTCTTCCCCGTGGTACCCGGACCGAGGCACTTCAATCAAGGAGGCGCAAAAGTCTATCGAGGAAACTCCGGTGGGCGACAGCGCTGTCAGACCGCTCCTGCAAACCCTTCCCGGTGCTCACAGTCGCCGCACTCTTCGTTACCTGTCCCCTCGGTTGGTGCGCTTATTCATTGTTCTCACGTGAAAATCTGGGCAATAAACTTTGGCCGAGTAGTTGTCGCTAAGGCCGCCATACTTCCATACGCAAGGTGGTTTACTGAAATATGTGGGTGGGGCTACGCTCGACGTCACCGTGCGTGCGTGGGCTAGTACAGCGGAGCGAGGCTGAGATTTGGTTTCTTGCAGGATCCGCGACCGTGCAGGGGACACACACTCTCTCTCTCTCTCACACACACACACACACACACACACACACACACACACACACACACACACACACTTTGGTGTGGTGGAGGCCGGGGTGAAACCCACCTGAACGTGTTTATCCAGCCCCTCATGCGGTTTGTTATGTTTCTGCTGTTTGCATAATACAGAGTACACACTTCTTAACCTTTACATAAACCAATAACATACAGCATGGTTGTACACTATATAACTGTTTATTTAACCATATAACTGTGCTATAATTTACACTGAAGGACCTGACAACGATTCAACCGTGCAATATCACTATGTATGTATGGTGTGTATATATATATATATGGTGAATCTCAGCAACTGCAGCTGACCTAGTTTCCCCTCGGGGATCAATAAAGTATTTCTGATTCTGTAAGTGTATTAACCCACTGAAAGCCATGACATGTTTTTTATTAAAACTCAACAAAACTCCCTATATTTGTCTCAGTAACATATTGATGACATCACTATGTCAGCCAATGGAGATGCATTTTATTTGGTTTGAAAGTCATGTCTTTTTTTCCTTTATTTTTGTTCTGCAAAAAAAGAAATAAAAGAAAAAATCTCTTTTTTAAGGCCATAGTTACCACTGATATCATCATTATTATCATTATTATCATTATTAGGGTTTCACTTTACAGCCATAGGAAAATTGCATCTTCATGGGCGATTAAAAAAGTTTTTAAAAATAAGGGACGTTTTGTTCACAGGGCTAATTAAAATGTGTGAGAACAAAAGCCCACGTCTGGGCCTCTGAGGGGTAAAAGGATACAAGAAAATATTTTATTTTATCTTTAAAAAAAAAAAAAGAAAAAGAAAAGAATAAGACTGAAACTAATGATTTTCTGAAAATTCGCCAAACAAATGAACTACTTTTATTTACCTCTTGTACAGTTGTCCATATTAACTGTTGCAATAACCCGTGTCCAGTCACAAGTGACTTCTCAAACAAAAATCAGTCAATCAGTAAAATAGTCTGAATAATAAAGATGTGATTAACACAACATAAAAGAAATAATTTGAGATTGTATAGAAATATACACATCTTCATAAGTTCATCAGTTAGTTATTGCCCTTGGAAAATGTCTGGGAAAATTATAACCCCTTGTGATGACTTTTTTTCCTGACATTTTCCATAAGTTAAAGCCATAAAGCACTGACATTCATACACTGCCTGCTCTCATCCAAGTAAAGGCACATCATACACAACAACGTGCATAAATATGTTTCTTGACAGTTTTCAGCAAAGCTTGTTACACCGAGACTTTCTGAAAAGTGTACAATATTTATTACACACCTGGTACATCAAATTGGCATCATCAGTTTTTCAGTATAACTAAGGTTCATAAAAAGATTAAAGAACAGCTGGGATGATGATTTTTGAATACTGAGATACAAACTCGTCTCATTACCTGTGAGATACTGATGAATGGTCTGGTTTCATAAATAAACTCAGAACAGTCACAATTTTTCTTGGTCAAGCTTCCTGTTAGACTGTGACAAACGCTAGGTTTCTCTTTAAAAGGCAAGGTCAGTCCTTGGGCTGCTGGTCAGGCCCTGACATGGATGGGTTTAACTTGGTTCCTCAACTTGGAATGCAGGAGAGACACTTTAAAACAAGGTCACAAGCAGGACTCATGCTCTCTAACTTTCTTGCTCCATCAGCTTATGATGCGTCAACATGATTATCTCCTCCATCACTTCTGGTTTCAGAATGTCCTTGACCTGTGGAGACGGCATAGAAAAGATAATTGGAGAACGAAGGATGACCCTGAGGAATCTGCTTACTCTCATATTTGAGAGCACATTCATTTTTTGTTACAGGTCAAGGATTATTTTATTATCTACACCGCATTATCTCACATAATGGATCATAACCATTGCTGCTGACATGTGCCCATTTAACATTTCATTTCGCAATCCCAACTGTAAAGTCTTTCCCAGAAAATAAGAAAACCCAGCAAATGTAGTGAATCCCAAATTTGCAAGTGATGAAATCAATCACTGTGAAGCTGGCTATGGTCCTGAGAAAAACTGTAAAAAAATAAAAAATAAAAGTGAGACAACAAAAGCAAACAAACATTGTGAAGTACATATAAATCCATTCAATGATGACTTTGGGGAGAGTAACTGGTATACAGTGTACCAAGATAAAAAATAAATAAATAAATAAATAAAATAAAAAAAAAATAAAAAATCAACATGGTAGCAAAAGAGGTTTTTTGTGTTTATACTAAACCAGTTCAAGTGTTTTAATTTATTTCTGATCATGACAAGGGATTACAAAGACTAACACTCCTAAATCCAAACACAAGTACTGAAATAACTGTATTAAATTCAATATAATGTCAAACAAACATCTAGTTTTTGTGAAAATAAGGACTTACTGTATA
Source organism: Myripristis murdjan (assembly GCF_902150065.1). NCBI lineage: Eukaryota > Metazoa > Chordata > Actinopteri > Holocentriformes > Holocentridae > Myripristis > Myripristis murdjan. The sequence goes on from NC_043991.1 coordinate 21,476,875, forward strand.
AATACAAAGGGCCAAGTAAATCAGTAAAAATGTAGGTTAAGCATTATTTCTAATTGTAAATATCACCATAATGAAACGTTATTGAGATGTTATAAAATTCCCAAATTCCAAAATAAGTTTTGCAGTTGAGCCAGAAATGTCTTATTAACCACAGCTACCATCACGCTTGAGGTCTCAATGGAGAATTGGTATTTTGCCAATAATGACCATTTATATTACAACCAGGTAGAGAAAAAAAAAAAAGGTAAAATTAATGAGTGTATATTCACAGCTCAATGTGAATAGTTTGACATAGCCCTAACCTGCTTCTTTAAGTGAGGAATTTCCCAATTTAGGATCAATAAAGTACATCCATCCTACTTATATCCATGTATCTAATGTTAACTTTAACAAGTCACAGCCATAGACTGTATAAAAGATTGAATACGCGTCTCAACTTCCTCCCACTGTACAAAAATGAAGCAACATTGGCATAAGCATCAGTGTTAAAATGATCACTTCCCAGCCAAGAATTAACCCTGTCTGTCCACCACTGAGTCAAAGCAGAGAGCTGCCAGTCGCTGTCGGCTTCCCATATGAACACCAGAGGGCACATTACATCACCACGGAGCCACATGCTACATGACAATGGCTACAGAGGAGTGAGAAGACATTATGGAGTCCAATTTTACATTAACCTAAAAACATGAACCCAGAGTTGATAATGCATAGCAGTAAACAGTAAAAGTTTCCCGAACTTAGGGCAAAAATTTGTGTATGTTTGGTGTGCAGAGGTTTAATTTTTTGTAATGCCCAAGGGGTTTGAAAGTGCAATTTGAATAAGATTGCATGCTCTCTCAGACTGGATTGAGTAAATCTTGCTAACAGACCATATCGCTGTTTTTACATATTCTTTTAGCCCAGATTACATTACTCCTTACCATCTTCACAGCACACCATTATGTAGGTTTTTGAATATTTACTTGATTTACCCATTTTTCACTCAAATATTCAGATGATAAACCTACCTTCAAGCTCTCTACTGCTGCAGCTAATGTCGGCGCCCAGTTTTGTAAGTCATGAACATTTGAATTTAGTTTGTTCCTCGGCAGCTATTTTCGGACCAAGATGTGCATCGTCCTGTCTCTGCATGGAAAGCATTTCCAAGTTCAAACGAGAGGAGTGGCACATTCATGTGCTACCAATAAATCGGGAAAGCAATTTCCTACTTGGAAACCAGACTATCATAACTTTTTTAAAGCTAGAAGATGACAAATCCACATTATCCTTTTCACAACATCTGTTTGTTTTAGTTTTCACAACATCTGTTTGCTTTAGTTTATCTCCTGGGTTTGATTTTCCGAGCAAATAGCATGTGAATGCAATGCTGTTCTGCAGCCAACTTTGAAGCTCCAGATGTCGGAGCTTCTCACCAGCATGTGACCACACCAGACGACATGTAAACTTTTCAAACCAGTGCGGCCATTAAAACTAAAGTACTGTGTAATGTTAAAGCGACGCTGAAAAAAATAAACCCTGGCAGCATGTTCATTGCAGTGATTACTTATCTCAAGCAAGTTTCAAGTCTCTGCAAGTTCTCATACCATAATGAAATGAATGGAAACAAATAACTGCCTGGAAGGTAGGAAAAACAAAATATATAAAGCAGTATTGTATGCTTTGGAAGAGGCTTGGTAGTAATCAAAGTATGCATGGGGTGAAATATGCAAAAAAAAAAAAAAAAAAAAAAAAAAAAAAAAACAGTATGGTCCTTTATTGCCCATCCAGTTCTACTTGAGCAGTCCCTCACCTGATGTGGGAGTGAAGACTCATAGCAGTAGAGAATACTGGTGTCATATAGTAAGACCTTGTGTGCAGCCAAAGCTAGGAGGCAGTTTCTCAACCGCGAGATCACCTCTCGGTCTGCCAGGGAGACAGGCTGAGTGAACAGAGACAAGAGAGTCGTAGACAAACATGTTCAAACATACACAGAAATATACAGCAAACCAGAGAGCAAAAAAATGATAGTCCCATGCAGCAGTATAATTGTTCTTTACCTATCTACTTTTGATTACGGCTGTTTAAGGTAGGGATGTATGATACTGGATTTTTTGCCAATATGCCAACTGCCTTTTGGCCAACTGCCGATGCTGATAACCAATATATGCACATACAGTATTTTTTCCACCAAAAAATACTACTCTTATCGTGATGAGAGTGGCAAATACAACTTTTCAAAATGTGCACATTCACTGGGCAAAAAAAGAAAACTATTTCAGCTTAAGTTATGCAAAACATGCCGAATTTATTTTCATGCAACATTTTCTTACAAAAAACACAAAAATATTCCTCCTACTTAAAACAGGCTTGGACGATGCTCTGCCTGAGACAATCATGACAACAGCCACAACCAGGGCTAATCTGACCTATTCAGAAACTTTTCATTTCAGGCCCATACGGATATTTCATTTTAAACCTGATATCGGCCGATACCGATGATGTGCCAGTATTATCCTGCATCTCTAGTTTAGGGCTCCTGTTCTCACCTCCAGACTGGTGTAGAAGCCTCCAGCTTCCTCTTCCTGCTGCCCTGGTGTGGGATACAGCCACACAAAGCCATTGTTGCCCAGGATGATGGATGCACCGCAGGGCAGATTGTGGAAATGGGTCTTCTGCCTCTTGATCAGTGCAGGAGAGATCTGTACTAGCACTCCCTGGCCCAGCTGATGTTCACAGAAACATAAACAACAAAGTAAAATGAGGTGAAATGAGCTTTGTCATCAAAACTAGATAATGATTCATTAGATTATTTTTCTAGTGACCCAGTAATGTGTCAATAAATGCAGATAAATGATTTTGTTTACAGCATTTTCATTTAAAGTTAAATGTCAAACTCAGGCCTACATGGACATTTATCCAATGGTACTAATGTTACATAGCTGCTCCCTGCCAGCTTCAACTTAAGAGTGTAAATGTTTAATGAATCGTATGAGATATACAGTGGTTGGATGGATATTAACACTTTTTCATTATCATGTACTTTGTTTTTCAGTTGAGTGACTTGACTCATCACAAAATGTTAACTGACCAATGATCTGGTAGCACTGTTATGATGTGAACAAAGGGGAGGACACTACAAACTAGTGGTAAGTTACCATATTGTAGCATTTGTCTTGGCTTTGAAAATGTAACTTTATAACAACTCCTATAATCATAATGGCTGTTTTGGCATCACACTAAGCTCTATCCATGCCCTCTTTCACTTTACATACTCTGCCTTGGTAACACTAGCTGTGTATATGGTGTTTTATTCCACTCCAATATAAATTATATGCAACTTCACATGGCAGAATGAAAATCAGTCAGACTGTGCGCAGCTATTCTAACGGAAACGATCAAAATGTGTTATCTTTGATCCTGACCTCGTTTTATAATTTCATCAAGGCAACTTCCAGAACAGCATTAACTCCAAAATTGGCAATTTCCTCTCCTTCACTGGCCAAGAAAAAAACACTGATCCAAGTTTTTCATTCTTGCAGAATTGATTACTCCAAAACTCTCCAGAAATACCAATTCTGCATAAATATTTATCTTATTCAAAATGCAACAGCCAGAATACTCACACTGGAGGCCAAGTGCGTAAAACGGCCCATGCCTCGACTACCTGCACATGTATGTACTGACTACACAATCCTGCTTCTGCACCCTGTCACCATGAAATATTACAGATTTGTCCTTAATTAGAGAATTGTCCTGTATTTTTAAAAATCAGATGGGGGCACAGCCTGTCCTATGGGTTCCCTCCGTTTTGAAAAACCATCCTGCAAGTGTCAGAAAACACTGTCTTTGGGAATCTGATTCAGGTCTGAGTATTCTGAGTGCAGACTAAAAGCAATTTTGCAAGTAATTAGTACAGATATCTTAAAATCAATGTTGACTCTCTTCATTCCACTTCCTTCATTTCTTTCCCCGCAGTCTGTCATCTACATTTTGCTCTGAGCGGCTGCGTTATCCCAGCTTTGTCATTTCCACTCACATGTGTTTGCACATGGCCCAGCTGGGATTTCAGTGGCTGAAGTGTTTGCACTTAAAATGATATACTGGTTCACAGAAAAAGAAGTGTTTATAAGAAGAATTGTTTAAAAAAAAAAATGCATTAAGTCTGGTTTGGTCAAAATTCGGTTCCATGTTTTAAATATTGTGACTGTACTGAACAATGAATGTATTGTCATGCTTGCTTTGTGCGCATCTCTTGGATGTATTGCCAGAACTTACTTTTCCATACTTCAAACTGCGTGTGTGAAGCAGTAAGGCTCCATCTGAGAAGACGGACTGCACCTCCGCCTGGAAGAACGAGACAAAAACGAGACAGACACTGAGGAGGAGAACCAGGAGGAGAGGGAGAAACCAAGAACTGCAAAGGCGACTGCAAACTGGGACTTAGGAGACTGAGCATACGCTGATGAGATCTCCTTCCTGAAGATAATCTCTCATGGTCAGCTCATCTTCAGCTGATCTTCTCCTCTAAAAAAAAACAAAAAAAAAAAACAAGACAAATGTTGAATAAAAGCCAGCCTCTGCACAAACCCACTTCTCTATCCCTCAGGATGCTGCTGCTACAGATCCTAAATTAACAGCAGAATGACAAGAATCACACTTCAAAGATGTCCGAGTGTGTATTCCACATAGAAACTGAATTCTATGTGAAATCTACTCTATGCTATTAGTTCAATTTCTATGGCATGTCATGAGTCTAGCAGCTCACCAGCTCTCCTCCAGGCAGATTCACAGAAGACAGCAGGAGGACAGAGTCCAGTCGGGAGTTTGTCTCAACCTTCCAGCGTTTCTGTTGAACCTACACAGATCACACAAACACTGTTCACTAGACAGAGTTAACAGCTTTACATCCTTATTGTAACAAGATGTCTGAACAAATACAAGTCCAAAATGTCATGTCATGAAATCAGATATAAGAGAAGACATGGCAGCGTCTTACCTCTGTGATTCGGCCAACCACCACGTCTCCAACCTCTCCATTGAACCTGCAAGCCGATGTAGTGACAAAATCATCACATCCATAAAGATTATGAAAATATCAGCACTGCTTAAATGTGCCAGAGAGCAATGCAGGCAACTATATATCAAATTAATACAGCTTCATCCAGTGATTCTCAAACTTTTTCTCAACAATGTACCCCCTTTGAAATATTTTTTCAGCCATGTACCCCCACGCCCAGTGCAAAATAAAATTTTGGTAGAAAAAAAATCTATATAAAGCGATTCAATACAGCGCCACGTGTCTGAAACAACAACCTGATACTGACAGGACTTTCTTAGCTCTGTTTTTGCTTCTTTTTCACTTTCTTGACTGCCTTCCCCATCAGAGTGAACAAACGTCCTCGCTCAACGACCACAGCAGCAGATTTAAACCACACACACACACACACACACACACACACACACACTTGACACCAGGAAACCTTGAACATAAAATGTGCTTTATCAACCTTACATTTACGCTTTTTATTGAACTTATTATAGCATATGTTTATTATGTTAGGATTTTAAAAATAAGAATAACTCTTTTCTCATGCCCTCTTGCAGTACTCCAACGTACCCCTAGGGGTATCCATACCCCCATATGAGAACCACTGTCTTAACCTTTACTTTGTCCATGACTGTAAAAACATGATTGTCTATTAATACAGTAGATGCACTCACCTGGTCTTGATGGGTCTGACACAGATGAGCTTGTCTACTCTCTCCACCTCTCCAGCGACTGATGCCGTCAGCTTTTCTTCGTCGATGTAGGTGCCATGACCCCTGCAGATACAGAGGGTTTTAGTAAGAAAGTCAAGTCAAACTCCCACAGGGATGATGGATATTATAATCCTGACAGATTTAAATTAACAGGTCATTGTTGAATCATACCATGAGGTTGATAAACTCTGCTGCACTACACCTTTAAAGTACCCTCCCTCATCCCCTGTATCTGTTATCCTCTGTCAGAAAGACCAGCAGGGAAAAGAGGTGGATGAGTTCTACTCTGCAAAATAAAAGCTGGGTAAAGTGGTTTTCTGTGGATTATCCTCCACTACAGCTCTGTGGTCCAGTGTAAAGCTGCATTACTGAGTGCAAAACATCCTCAGCTGTTGTTTACCTCATGAAGCCGGGGTCCGACGTGATCACATCGCCGGGCACCACCAGATCTTTGTGATCTGCTCGGTCTGAGCCGGCGGATGAAACCGACACGGCTTTCCGAAGAACTGGCAGTCTCATGTCTGATGCCATCCTCCTCTTCGTCTGGTGTTTTTAGCACTTAGCAAACAGCTTCAGGCGCGACGCTGCCTGTCCCACGCCATGCTTGCGACTGCCGTGTGGAGGAAGTCTGTATTGGCGCCTGAAAGTGACGTTAAGGCGTCCTGGTTCGTTGTGTGTGAATTTATCCGCCTCTGATTGGATAACCGTAACTCTGACACCACCTTAACCCTGACTTTAACCAACGGAGGCAACGTGTGGCAATGACTTATAGCCAATCAGAGGCAGAGGAGGGCGGGGCTTCGCAGGGAAAAATTAAAGGCGTTTGGGAAGTTTGAGCAATGAGTGAAAGAGAAGGGAGTGAAGGATATTATAACGTACACTGGCTTAGAAATGACGAATTATAAGAAATAAAGGATTTTGATTGTTTTCATTACATTATTTTTTTGTTTGTTTGTTTTGTTTTGTTTTGTTTTTTGAGCTGCTGGATACCTGAACTTCCCTGTGGGATGAATAAAGTATCTTCTATTCTATTCTATTCTATTAGTCATTCATTTCCGACAGTTATATTAAAATGCAGGCAGGAAATTAGTTTCCAAATGGAACAGAGTTGGGATGATCAGTCTCATCTGGGGGAAGTGAAAATTAAAATAAAACCTGTTTGCAAACAACACATCCTGAGGTCCGAGGAGGTTTCATGACACTGAGAAATGATCCAAAATAAATCAAATAAATAAGGAGAGAGGTTGTGTGCCAGAGCAGCAGGTGGAGGATGACCACACTCCACCTGGTGCACCCATGTTGGAAACAGCATCACTAAATTGCTCACTAAAGTACCAAAAAAATGAGAGGAAGTGTGAAAATGTCTGCCCTTCATATGAGAAAAAAAAAAAAAAAAAAGATCAAATGACCTCTGTCTTTTTTCCAGGCAGGGCTTTATTTCATTAATATCTCAGCTGTCCCCAGTGGGTTTTGGTGAAAGAAGGTTACAACCAAATAAATGAGCAGATATAAGCAGCCTAATTCACTCTATTAGCAGACTGTTTCACACTCGCACACAATCATAATTTCACTTCATTGTTATTTAAGGCCTCTAAAGCCTTTTGACACTTATTGAGGCCAACAAATAAACTTGAACCTGCATAAACGTCAGTCAGGTGGCAGGTGCATCTTTTTTCTTCCTTTATTAAATGTTTCTTGTGATGTATTTGATGTAAAATAAATGATAACTGAATTAATTCTAGTGTTTTTATTGCAGATAGATGAAAAGTTTTAAACTGCTGTTCAGACTGCAGTAAACAGTCACTGCAGTTAGAATAAAGAAACTAGATCATCATGAGTAGCTGGGTTAAGGCAGGCATTGGGTACCTGTATTACCTTTTATTACTTAAAACCCTACTGACAACCACAGTCTCCTGGATGAATAAACATTACATCAGGCTTATGTTATATGGCCATTGCTTCTTAATAGTTAAACTTCATTTTTGGGAAAATAACATTTTTCTGTTAGTTTGGTAGGCTCTGTCAAATAGCACTATGCTACACTTCCCATATATCACCAGCAGAGGGCGTGCTTCACTCTTTCAAACCCTAACCTCCTCAGTCAATGGTTTTGCAGCAGCTAATAGAGGCTGTAAAAATATATTTTATTTAAAACTGACAAGAACAAGAATCATCATTACCGTATTCTTCCGCTAAGCAGAACAGTTCCTGAACAGCAACTAAATGTGTTTGCTGACAATAGTGGTGTGAGCAGTGACACATTTTGATTACTGTAATAAAAAGAATGTTGTGGTGGATGTAATTAATGCAGGATTATAGTTAACCTGGCTTGTAACCACCAAGACCAAGGCTTAGGTTAAGCTGCAAGAGCAAGGAAATACTCACTATACTAGTTTCTACATCTTTCTACAGTCTTACTAATAAGACTACTGACAGGACTAATGCATCTAACTTTTATCTTATTATCTTATTTTTATTGTTTTATGTGCTCTTTGGAAATCATTTTTCAATGAGCCTTTTTTTTTTTTTTTTTTTTTGCAATGATTATACAAATAAACTTCAGATTCTTCTACCAAAACTTGTAAGTAAATGGTTACTCATGTGAACATAAGTTTAATTTTAACCAGCTACAATCCTCCCCAACATTAACATAAGGTAACAATTGACCAGTAGAGACTATACTAAAATAAGAACATTTTCATTTCATTTCATTTCATTTTCATTATAATGAGATTGTAGGCCCATTATGATTTTCCAAGTCAGTCAATAGACAGGCACTACTACAAAATAACCGGTCATAATTTAATTATAATTATATAATTCCACCAATTAGACTTACTGTGTGTTTTGGACAGTAGTTATTAAGTCAGCCAGTACCTGGTAAGGATTCACCACGACTTCAAACATGACTCATACAAGAGGGAACTATTCTTTATTTAGAAACTAAATAACAAATGAACGAATGACAGCACAAACTAATGAATAACTAAATAAATAAATCACACACCCTGATTAAAATTATGTAATCAATGCAATCAATGCAATCCCCTGTTGAATATAGGATTTTTACTTTTTCACAATAAGAGTGCCTCAGGTTTTTTCTTTTCATCTTATGGACTTCATCCACAAGGCAACATGACAGTCATTTTTATTGTAAATATATAAATAAAATTTAATCTCAAGGTGGTATGTGTTGACTCCATGTTACTCAAAGTGAAGACCACAATTCCCATGAACCCCTGCAGCTTCCTGTCACAAAGAGGATGTTGTCTCTTGTCCTCCTGCTGTTCTGCATGCATTTGAAAGATGAGGGCCAAGACCATTTGCAAGAAGAAGAATGAGAGCCAGTAACAGTCCGTGACAGCAGCAGATATGCATCCCAACAAGTTCTATTCATGTGAGGTTGGAAGAACACCACTCAGCCACAATAAAGTTGTTTTAGAGAAGATTCCACACAATCTGGCTTTTGGTCTTGTTTGTTTACTGCAGAAATGCTATTGTGTCTAAATTAATCTGGCAATGATTCCCTGATGTGAACATGCTTCATCTATCATCTTTAAAGGGGCGTTAATAATTTGCAATTTTAATACATGATAATATGTTTCTGTCGGTGTCAGACACAGCTTGGAGGCTTGTAATTGTAATTTGTATTGTTACCTCATAGCAAGAAGGTCCTGGGTTTGAGTTCGGACAAGGCTGTTTTTTTTTTTTTCTTTCTTTATGTCTTTCTTTCTTTCTGTGTAGGGTTTGCATGTTTGCATTAGTTTCCTCTGACAGTCAGGTGAATTGGATACTTTAAATGGTCTGTAAGTGTGTTTTTGTCTGTCCCTGGACTCTGTGATGCTCTGGCAACCTGCCCAGGATGTTTTCCTGCCCTATCACAACCCTGACTAGAATAAAGGAATAAAGAGGTACAGGAAATGGATGTAGGGATGAGTGATGCAGTTCAGGGAGTACTGGCTGGAAAGGGAATTTTGAAAACCAGAAATCTCCACATCTGCATAAGCAACCCTATTGATCAACAAGCCAATCAAACCTGGCCCAGAAATACATTTTTACCATGGCATTGTAAAAATCATGTACATGTTGATTTATTCATCAGTGCTTGGGCAGAACATAAGTTATCCCTCTAACTAATGCATACATTGTAACAATAAAGAAGTTTGTCATGTAAGTGAGCAATATACTCTGTGATCCTTAAATAACTGAAACTGTTTAAACGGCATGAATCGTTCAGTTATGTTTCTCTGGACATTAGTGTTGGCATTTTGTAAACTATACATATTATAGTTTTGTAATTAACAATTTGAGATCTTGATGTAGACGTAACACTGGCCTAGATGACCTGTGCATTATTTTCCAGTTTATTTAGGTCAAATCCAAGCTGCATTACACCGCCCTGGCAGCAAATCAAAATTCAAAGCTAGAATATATTTCAAACTGGTTGGACTGTAGTTACTCATGTAACACTTAAGTTGTTTGTTTGAAATTGATTCAGTCAAGTCAGTTGTAAGTGTGTATGTGTGAGTGCTCGGTGACATTTGTCATGGATCTGGAACATCGACAACATTTTAATCCAGGACGTGGAGAGGAACTGAAGGTGAGAGTGTTTCATCTGTTGTTTTATCCTGTTGTTATCTGCCTTAAACATTTAATAATGGAACTATTAAAGAGAAAACGATAAGAGACAGTAAAGTGTTTTAGAGCTCAGTGAGTGGGCTCCCCTGGTGATAGCACACAAACACTGATAATGATCCTCAGTTTGAAGAAGTAGTGGCCATGTGAGTCTGCACTGTCACACTTCTACCAACAAAGACCCTCTAAATTATTTGTAATGACCTTGGCAAAAAGTTTCTTTCGGAATGAAAATTATGAGACTTGCACAAAATTGTTCAAAAGAGAGTGCATTCATGTTGTTTAGTAATGTTAAGGATGAGGCTAAGGAAGGCTAAAATCCTTCAGGTTCACACCAAGATTCATAACCAATAAATTTAACACTCTTAAATGCCTTTCTTGAATCTAAAGTTTTGCTGTCAAATGAGCATAGAAACACAATGAAGTGGGATGCTCTTATATTTTGGGCTCTGATGAGGTTAAAAGAGTTGTCCTGATGTCCTCAGGCATCTCTAAGGATTCTTTTGAGAACTGAGGGGTGTCCACCGCTTTGAATCTGTGTAGTCTGCCTTTAAGTATGTTTGTCAAAAAGGTTTGCTTTTTTTTAAGGACTCTCTTGCCTCTGGCCTCATGTTGACAGGACCTGATTCACCTTGGAGCCACAAACTGAGGAAGGCTCTCAATCTCAGTCTCTGTCTCAGTCTTTGGACTGGATTGTTCTTTCTCTTTCTCTCAAAATCTGGACACTGACAGACTCTCAGATTATTCTCTAAACCCCCTTAAAAACATAACCTCATCTTTACTGGAGGGACAGTTTTGATGAATTTGTGCTGGAGTACGAGATGATTAAATCCTTCTTTGCATCACATTGGATGAAGGTAAAACATACATAAAGTACCCCAGCCTTTGAAACACCAAGTAGCCATCAGACATACAGCAGCTGAACATAAAAGCATTGCAGATGTGCTTAGAAAAGTGGCTGTCGTTCTGCTGCCTTCAAAGCACTCAGCACTGACACATATTGTTCCGGGAGCTGGACCTGCTTTGAAATCACTGACCGAGGAGGAATCTGCCAATCAGTCAAGCTGTCTTCCTCTGACACTGACGTTAGCAGCTACTGAACAAGATGTCCCACACGTTGTCAGCTCTCCTGCAAGCAATTTAAAATGTCAAGTCAAAAATGTGACAGACATCCCAGCTGCTTCTGCATGTAACAACTCTGCTGCTGCCAGTGTGAGAGACACAGCAACCAGTGTGTGAATAGGAGGGTCAATACCTTCAGAGATTTCCCTCAACCCAAATGATGTTGGATGCAGCCAGAAATCCAGCTGACAACGGAGAAACACCTAATTGGCTACAAGAAAATACTTCCACAAAAAGTCTGCAGATGCATGAGTGGATTGTTTATGGTACTTTATTTATTCATGTTTTTACCACAGCAAATGTGTAATATTAAAGTGCAATACTTTGCATATGTGAGAGTGATTATTTTAAGTATACAGCGGTGAGTAGTGAGCAAGTAATATTACTTGAAATGTGCTTTTCATTTTGTAACCCCCACCCATTTTTCGCACATCTTGCTTTGTTTCGTTTAACTTGCAGGCACTAGAAACAGTGTGATCCCAAAAGCCAGACAAATCTTCTGTTTTGTTTATATCATTTATTTAGAATATAAGAAAAGCACAAATGTATTTACATTCACATGTACAGTGCAATACAATTTTAGAATTACACAATGCTCCAAAGTATACAGACTGTACAAAGATAAAGTGACAATTTTAGTTTGCAGTGTGGAATGATATAGCTGAAACACTGTACACTGGTGATAAGGTTCCCTATTTCTACCTAGCATACAAATCTCTGACTTCATTTTGTTCATTTAAAAAGTACAGTTCACCTGAGCTGGTGAGGATGTGACGCAAAATAAAGATGATTCAGAATGTAAAAAATAGACTATGTCTTGTCTCACGTGTTATGCCCTGTAGTATGGATACATGACATTTGTTTATTAACAAAGGTATGAAAAATCAAAAACAAATTATTTAAAAAAATATATTTTGAAATAGCCTTGGGTTGTATTTATTCAGTGTATTTCTGCTTTCCAAAATACAATCATTTAACTGATGTTACACTGGATTTCTGGAACCAAAAAAACAAGCATAACAACAATCCAAATAAGGCAACCAATTTAAATATCTTTGTGAAATGCTTACTATCATATCAACCCATTTGTTTCATGAGGTCTTTCCTCATTAGTAGCTCGCTTTGTCTTATTTATCCACTGCAACCCTACTCTAAAGTGCAACGTTGTTTTGCATGACTGTCTCTCTCGGTCTCTCCCTGGTGTGATCATAGCACCATGGTGGGGATGTGGTGCACCATGGGCATCTGGTGCTGGTGGGACAGGCTTGGCATCTGTGGGGGAGGAGGGGACACTTGGGAGGGTACATCGTTGCCGGTGGCCACCGGTTTGTGCCGTGCACTCTTCTGGTGTGCCCTCAGGCCTGCCAGCTGGGAGTAGGCGCTCTGGCAAACATGGCACTTGTAGGGGCGCTCACCGGTGTGCAAGCGGACGTGGTTGCGGAGTGTGGACGACTGGCTGAAGCGGCGGTTGCAGAAACGGCAGACGAAGGGCTTGTCCAGAGTGTGGATGCGCATGTGGGAGCGCAGGTTGCTGCGAGAGTTGAAGCCACGGTGGCAGATGACGCAGCGCATGCGGCTGGTGGTGGAGGATGAGGACGAGGGTGAGCATGAGGAGGAGGCATCACATGAGTGGGATTCCTCTGAGAAAGGAGTCAAGGAAAATGAACATTAAATTATGTCGCATTAGCTGTCAAGGGGAACAGCATATTGATGAACAGTCAGATCCTAACATGTCCAATACAACAATCTGTCTCAGCAAAGGTCCAGAGACCAGAGGCAGATCTCCATCTCTTCTCTAAAACCACAAGAGCCACAGACAAATAAAACAGCCGTCACAGCCCTGATAGTGATCAGTACTGCGCCTCCCTCCCTCCCTCCTCTCCTCCCATGTGAAGCCTCAAGCAAAGTGTCTCACCATTGCGACTCTTCTTCTGATGTTCATCATCTGTGCCTGGAACGCCAGGGATTCCCAGGAATGTGTTGTGGGTGTTTCCATACCAGACGAGAAGCTCCTGGTCTGGTGGGATGGTCTGAAACACAGAGAAGGAAGGTCAGTTTCAGTTTGCTGCTCTCTGACTTCCTGTGGATCCCAATGTTGACCTTTGCCAAGTTACAGGAATTACATTTTGCTATTCTCCTTTTGACCAGCAAGTTGTGCTGTTATGCAGAAACAAGGTCATCCACACCTGGTGGTCTCAAGTGAAAATCCGAGAGTGGCATGCAAAGTGTAGGCTTCCTCCAATTACAGCCTATTTCACTCTGCTGTGCATGGCTGATTTGACAGTTCAACATGACCCAGTAGCCTATGTGTGCATAAACACTGCATGGAAAACCTTCCACTACAGGCTCGACATTAGTGAGCTGGTTCTCACCTCAACAGCCTTGTAGAAGATGCTGCTGCCGATCTGCACCACTTCCAGGTTTTGCTCCTGCTCGTTGCGGGCGCACTTAATGTAGGTCATCCAGCTGCGTTGGTCCTCCTGGCTGGCATCGATGAAATACCGCACAGTGCCGTCTTCATTGAACACCTGATTGCACAACACACAGAAATAATTCAATACAATGTGGGGACACAGTCACATCCAAGACATTATATCATTGCTGCTACAGGCCTAAAAACTTCATCCAAAGTCTTGTCTCACCTCCCACATGAGGTTGTTATTCTTGAGCAGATCCACATGTTCAGGGGACAGGACTCTGCCAGTGAAGGGACCCATCTCAGTGCCAGCCTTGATCCAGGTCTTGGAGAAGATGCCCAGGCCTTCACCAGGGATGGAGCTTTGGGCGATGATCACTTCACTGGGCAGCACCAGGCTGGACAGCTTCTGCACCTCTGCAAAAAATACACAGAGAAAATGGGTCTGGGCATGCAGAATAATAATAAATAAATACAACCTTAAACATTCCCCTATTGTGGGATATTGAGGGTTAAGGAGTGTGCATGCATTTACAGTCAAGATGTTTGTAAGGCCTGAGCCTCCATCAGTGGCCTCAAAGTGATTTAAAAAAAAACATGGGAAGGAGTAAAATTCCCCATAAATGTAATTTAGACAGAGAGGAGAATTTGTGATTTCTGCTGAAATAGTTGTTCAGTGGGGTGAGGAGATCCAAATGCTTCTCACGGAATGGATTTGTTGGAAAAGTCCTCAAAGCAGTAAATGGACTGGATTTTATAGTCACGAAATATTAAGCTACACCTTATCCGCCGTTTAATTCGATTATCTGGCTGAACTGAAACTTTTTGTTGCGAGGAGAAACCCCTCGGAAAGCATTTTCATCCGCATTCAGAAAGGGGAAAGAAAAAAATCTCTTGCGCTTCTTTAATGTCGAAATCAAAGATTTTTTTTTATTTGGGACTGCGAAAAGCCCGGCCGAATAGAGGTTAAATGGTCCTCTATTGCCCAAGGTCCAGCAATTTGTCATGCTTCAGATGTGATATTCATTAAACCTTACTGGAAAAGAAACGGCTAATTCCAAATTCATTATCCTTTTAAGAACTTTGTAGCAATAAATTTGCACTGAATGAAACGAAGACTTGTTTAAAAGACCCAGGAATTTCTCAAACAAAAAAATGGAAAGGCGATTAGATGGTTGACATGCTATGAATAGCATTAGATTTAGCCTTCACGGTGCATTATGCGAGGAACAGCAAATCTTTTAAGGAGAGAAAAAGAGAAAAGCTCCGGAGCCCCATAGCTGCCAAGAGAGGAAAAGAGACTGTCCGGAGATTGATGAATGCGGGATAAAAACCCGGGACATCTCAAAGAAAGGGAACCTTTCTCTCCTCAAGGTTTAAGTGGAAACTTTCCCAGGTCAAGCACAAAGTTAACCAAATGAATTTAATGCCCTTCGTCTTTCAATCAGCAACAGTTACACGCCTAACAAGCCTCTAAATGCAAGGTCTCAAAGCCCTGAACGGGTTAATGCGTTAAATGGGTATAAATAAAAGACGCAAAAATGGGGAAAATGTGGAAAACAGCAACAAGTGAGCGACAGAAACTCTTGGGAAATAAATTTAGTGAAAGGAAGAGCAAGTTCTCACTTTTCTTGGCTCATCCCCACGGAGCAGGATATGGTGCGTTATCAAGATTATAAATGATGAGCGACTTAGGACTGAGGGCCAAGAGTTTCACGCAAATGCCCCAATTAAGCTTAACTGTCACAATTAAAAAGGAAACTTTCCTTCCTTGATTACAGTGATAACTATTTAACTATTTAACTATTGATAACTATTACTATTATTCTTAAGCATAACATTAAGCAAACAAAGATTTAATTACCCTAAAATGTTAGGCATGTGGAAATCAATATTTTACAAATAATATTTGTAAAAAATGAAGTTTGCCAAATAGGCCTTCCACTATTTATAGGATAATCTCTTAAATTATTAATTGACCGGTATAAAAAATCTAGGGCTGTCACAAAAAGGGCTACACCAATAAATAAATAAAACAAATAAATGAATAAAAAGTCTTTAAAAGCCAACACTAATTAATAACCTGCGTGCAAATGATTACCTCCTGCAAAGGACTGGGCCAGCACCTCGGCGGTGAAGGCAGTTTTGGGGTTGATGCTGCTTTGTCTCTCCTCCACCAGGTGCTCGCCCAGCACGTTTCTCCATCTGCCGTACAGGAAACTGTGCAAAATGTCCGAGGTGATGACATCTGACAGCGAGCGACTCGGACACTTAAATCCAGACTTGAGAGCCAAGGCGTCAGCGGGTAACACGGAGCCCATGTCGCAAAAAACTGAGGCTGCAGCTGGCGCAACGCAGAGAGAGAGAGAGAGACAGAGAGAGGGAGAGAGAGAGAAAGAGGGGATGGACGTGTTGGAAAAGTGGACACGGTCTTAAAACTCCGCTCCCTCTCCTCAGATGACTTGTGTGGAAAGTGTTGCCGTGTCTCCTAGGGGTCTCTTTTTATAAGTGGCTGGTGTGACCCCCTGTCTAATTACTTATTAATGACACACCCCTTATGGTGTGGACCTGCCTGCCGCACCGCAAGGAAAGCGCTATTAGACTGTCCTCTGCTCTCACCGCGAGGGAGACTCTCTCTCTCTCTCTCTCTCTCTCCCTCTCTCTCTCTCTCTATCTCTCTCTCTCTCTCTCTCTCTCTCTCTCTGTTTGTGTGTGTGTGTGTGTGTGTGTGTGTGTGTGTGTGTGTGTGTGTGTGTGTGTATGGACCATGCGCACAGCCCAGAATTAAACAAACCATTTAGTGTACACTACATAATCATTCGTCTCATTTATTCAGTTAATGCAATCTACACTTTTTTTTGATAAACTGCCATTTACAAAAGCATGTCGGTTGGCTGAAGTGACCATAAATACTTTTTTTTTTTTTTTTTTTTTTAAGAAGGGGTTACTTTGATCAAAAACCTATAGTCGACTGGAAAAAATAGCAACTTTTTAATATGCCCGAGAGCATTGGGAAAATGAATTTGATTAGGCTAAATTAATTAAACGGGCTACAGGCCATAACAAATAGCTTATGATTAATTTTTAACCTATTTCAATTTTTTTAAGCCATGCATGTTGTAGAGAGCATGGCTGCTCTTGTTAGTGTTCCCCCAAAAAAAGAAAGAAAAGAAAAAAAAAAAAAAACACGCATGGTGATAAGTTTGGGAATGCGACAATTAGTTTTTCAAGTTTGCCTGTCGCCAAATTAGGTCATTGGGTCTGGGAGTTGCTCACACATTTTTTTCTCAGGCATTCCGTATTCATGTGGTGGTAATATTAATTTTTTTGTGAGGAGTTAGCGCGGGAATAACAGAATGGCAACAAGCTCGACGTGTTTTTACAGCATTGTTCCCATGCAAAAAATGCAAAGCTGCTTTGACGTGGTTCACTTTTCTAGCCCTTGTTGAGGTAAGCGGTTTAATATTCATGGATGTTCTTAGTCCCCCGGTATTGTGACAACGTTTAGATGAGTATATACGGCCCTTTTCTTCTCAATAGTCACAGTCCTCTGTGTTTTTTCCTCTCTTGCCTATTTTTCGGGCTTGATGGACTGGGGGTAAATGGGCAGTTTTCCTTCTTTTCCAGCAGAGAGGACATCTTTATTCCATCCCCGGCTCGGGGGTTTCCTATTCAGCTCCCCTCCAAGTAATGTCAGGGGCCTGAAAAGTGCTGCAAATCAATCTTTCATGGTGTTTTGAGGGCAATTTGACATCCATGCACTCCTCTTTCACTCCAACAACTCCAAGGGGATTGTCCGAAAAAATGGGCAAGTTGTGCTCTCTGGACGAATATGGACTATGGCAATGTAATGGGAAAGAAGATATGGCACCTAAATACAATAGCGGAGAGTTTTGAACGCAGAGATAGTGAAAAGGCAAGGTGAGTGACAGGGCACGAAAAAAGATTACTGTGAAACAGCTGCTTTTTATGAGCGGGCCCCTCCTACATTTGTCTCCTTTTCCCAGATGAAATTTCTCTCCTCTGTGAATGGGATTCTTTCTCATCTAGATTGATTTACATTTATAGCATTCATTGCACAAATCCGAAGTAAATGGCGGGGACAGGGGGGTGGGGCCGCTCTTTATTAAAGAGGAATTAAATGAATTGAATTGGGGTAACGCATGGATTTGATTTGCTTATTTATGCATTAACCTATGGCATTATTTCTAGCTGGTAAAGCCTTGGGCATGTCAGCAATAGCAAATCATCTTGCTTAGCCGTTCTATTGTAAAACAATTTAAGCTATTATTCTGTCCATTTAAAGCTTATCAATTTAATGTGGATGATTGACAATTATTGCACAAAGAATACGGTAATTGTTTTATTTCAAAGAGTCGGTGGGAAACCTATCAAAGAAAAGCATTTGTTTATGGATAAATAGCGGGGCTTACGCTTATCAAGATAAAAAAAAAAAAAAAAAACGAATAGCCCGGAGAAAAGACAGAATAATATGAATGCCTGAGATGTTTCTAACAGAGGCATAATGCTGAACTTTTGACAAGCCACAGCAACAAAATTAACGAAACAAATTAAAGTAAATAGACTACAGTAAATTAGGCCATAAAAAATATAGGCTACTTGTCATTTCTTGAAATTTGAAAAGTTGGAAGAGAAATTATAAATAGCCCATTTAATTTAGCTCCTTAATTTATATATCTATATCTATATCTATATCTGTGTGTGTGTGTGTGTGTGTGTGTGTGTGTGTGTGATAATAGATATAGATAATATATAAATGTACATGTAGAAAGATAAATATATACAGATAGACAGATGAGATGAAGGCATTAGTCATTATTATAAATCACAGCATGTTATTTTAAGTCTATCAGCCATTTCCTTTTAGTGATATGAGTCTATCTTTTCTCTAGCACCTTTTAAAGAGATGTGGCTCATTCTTGACTCCAGTCCAGCTACAATTCTATTGATTTATAAGACAAAACCATTATCCAGCGTTTACTTCCAACTCTGGAGGACCCAATCAGGCCAAGCAAATAATAAATAAATAAATAAATAAATAAATAAATAAATAAAGTCACACTAATGGCTCACTGCAGCTTTGCACTGAAAGGAGTCCGTGTTCATCCACCTCAGAGCTGACTCGGTCAGGCCTGTGAACGAAACGTGCGAGCAAACCCCTGCCCTGCCAGCTGGGAGCGAGCGGCAGAGCGGGCTCTCCTGGGAGCCTCCACAGGGTCATTAAAAAGAGATTAAGGTAGCTGCCACAGTGTGCTGGATACTGTAGATCGGCTTATCTGTTGCAAAGGTGAGGAAGGTGCAGGCCCTCCCAAAGGGGCTTTCCCCATGTTAGGCAGGACAGTGGGAGCCAGGACACCTGCTTGATGGAAGTGGAGTCTCTTCAAGCTGTAGAGGGGGTGGAGAAATGTGTTTGCATGTGTGTGTGTGTGTGTGCATGTGTGTGTTTCTTTAAACAGAAAAAATATGGAGCTTTTCTCTCCCCAGGTAATTTACACAGCAAGTAACACTGTTTGAAATTGTTACTTAGGTAAATAGCTCATTCCTGCCTTGCTGACTCAAACATTTACTGCACTTAACAGGGAACAGAGTTATATGATTCATCCTGTTTCGAGCCTTGTCTTCAGCAATCAGTGTGTCTTGAGACGGTAGTATTACATTTTTAAAATTTAATTGGGTACAAGAGCATCAGATCCTCACACTACAGTTAGATAGATTAGATTACTGGAGTGTAATGGCACTGGCCTCTTCCATAGACATGTCAAAACTGAATATAGACACACCATAAACAGATCAATAGGACTCACTGAATCAACTATTCATTGCTGTAAAGAGTGGCTGTGCAGGAGTGATGGGGTGCACAGTGAATGAGCCTCAACATGAAACACACCTAAAGAAAACTGTCTGCATCCTGCAACATCATATACATTTATGTGTATGTCCCTTTGACAAGCTTTGCACAATACACAAAGCTTATGCATTTTATGCACCAATTGATGAGGATTGGGTTTCATACACTGTAGTATAAAGTAACTATTGAGGCAGAATGGCCTTTAGGAATGGCCTTTAATAATCGTGCTTCTCAACCTCAGTCTGGGAATGATCTGAGAGCAACTAAATTATAACGCAGCCACAAAGGACCACCGGGCCGGAGATGTCCACGGGGCCGGCACATTAAAAAGGAAGAGGATCAAAATCAAGGGCTGGATTTGGAAACAGCTGCACGACATCAATGCGAACGCCAGTATGGGGCCGTGCAGGGTCCACTGTGGCAGGAGCCTCCCTGCTGAGTGCAAAGATGTGGGTTGACAAAGCTGCTGGGTTGGCAGGGAACAGGAATGGGACATGTCACTGGACAGGGCTGAGGCAGTAGGAGGACTTGAAGAGATGGAACAATTACATGTGGTGTTATCATGACCATGGAATTATGGGTACTCAGTATGCACGGTTGCAAAACACCAAGCAAGCAATACCTGTATGCTGCTGGCTCATTGAAAGGGTGAACAATGCTATAAAAGAGACAAAGAAACAGGCTGAAACAAACCAAAACACACTGTTTACAAATGATGGCTGGATCACAACACAGTCACAACATAGTTTTCCATATTTGAGCAAAATATGGGAAAAAAATAGTGTTTGGTTGTATCTTTGACTATGTGACACTCTGCAGCCATTAAGACTGAATTGTATGATGAAGGCATATTGAGTGTGTCAGTAATTCTAGGATGTCATTCTAGGATTCCCATAGAAATTAATAAATAAATAAATAAATAAATAAATAAATACAAAAACAACTCCCACCAGGGAGTCGAGTTTATTGAAAAGAAAAGAGAGGAAATCTCTCTACTGAACCACTGAACTCCAATTACAGACAGATCAACAACTTGTGTTATTTGTGATGATTATTTTTCCTTTTTCACCCTCATGTGGCAGAAGTAAAAAAAAAAAAAAAAAAAAAAAAAGTTCAACATCTATTCTTCAGGGTATTGGCAGAAATAATTTTTTAAAATGCTCTGATGACTATTTAGTGATCAAAAATGTGTTCCCACAATTAAAGTGAAGCAGCAGTGTGTGTGTGTGTGTGTGTGAAGTTTATTGTCTTTTAGCTGAAAGAAGGAAACACATTTTTATGAGCGAGAATGTAAGGAATTATTCATGATTGACGTCCCCAAAACCTCAGTTATTGTAATACTGACGTTATATTGTGTTAATATGATGAGGATAACGCTGTGTGTGCCTGTAAGTATGAAACTATATTAAAATGATCCTGCATGGAGGCTGGAAATACAGGGATTCAGTTACCATTAAGAACAATGAAGACAGAAAATTTATTTTAAATTGTCAGCTGACAATGTGCTATAGAAAATATATATTGTATTTAAAATACAGTTGACCTATATATCTTTCTGTATAACTATCTAAGTAAATATGTAAGAAATCATCACTGTTAAATAAGAAATGAAGTTAACAGCAGATTTTTATTTTACCCTACTTAATGCATCATTTATATTAGATCACACAAAGAAAAAAAAAAAAACAGTTATTAGCATTGGACCCAGTCCAACATCCCACTGTGGACTCGGTGGGGAATTAGGGAATTGCATGGTAACAAATAGACATTTTTTTTTCATCGTAGAACTTGGTGTTAAAAAATGTTCAGATACACAACGTACACAGCAAATCTTAAGACTTTTCTCCATGGCAAGCTGCAACATCGAATTTCAAATTACACCTTGATCTCTGAACATTGTCAATATGAAAACTGAACCAACAAAGAGGGACAGCTTCCCTGTGGTAACAACTACAGGAAAAAATAATTTCATATATTTATAAAATAGATTATTTGAATAGCCTAGTCAGCTATGAACATGTACAGTTTCTACAAGATAATATAGAATTTAAAGGATGTTTGCAACATCCCTTTAAACTCCAGATCAGATTGCTGTAATAAATTATCCCATCATACTTCTATATGCAAAAATAAAGAGAGACAACATAGGCAACATTTAAATTTTTGTATCAAAAACCAGAGAAGCAAATGACAATGAAAAAAAAAAACCACAGAACATCACAAAGACATCAATTTACTGTACAAATGAGAGAAACACATTTTGCGCAAGCTTTAAACACATTATACTATAAATAAATGCACTAAAGCCTGCAAAGCCCATATTTACCTTTATTGCCTTTTGAAAGGCAACTCCTGGCAGTAAAACCTGAATCTAAAAGGAAAATGTAGAAAACAAAGCAGCTCTCAAGTCCAAAAAAAGGGATCCCAGATACTTTACATTCAAAATAAGGTTGTATCTATTTAGCCATGAAAATGTTTGTTATTTAGAAATATTTGATTTATTGATTGATTTATTTAAGTTATAATACTATTAGTTAAAAAAACAGTCCTCAACTTGGGCATCTTCTTTAATGATCCTGTTGAAGGAGGACAACAGTTTGTTAACAGTCATGTCCCTCAGGCCTGTGACACACACCATATCTGCCAGTAGTACATGGCTGATTCCCACAGAGCCTGTTGTAATGATTTTGACAGTTGCCTGGTATAATTAAACGTAAAACCTGTATAATTATCAAAGAGGTGAAGAGTGCCGGTCCTCACCTGAAGGCAGGGGCTCGTGTCTCTTCCTCAGCCTCGCTGCGGCAGTCCTGCGTCAGTGTGTAATTCACGACAGCTGTCTTCAGAAATCAAAGATGTGCTCGGACTCAGGACAGGAAAAAGGACAAGAACGAGGAAATACCAGGAGTTAAGAAAACAGCACCAAGTCATCATGGTTGCTGGTGGGATTAAACACTAAGCGGAGTCACATCTTGGTTTATTTTTGACTCGCTATACAGCAGAGCACCAGGGCTGATTCTGCTCCTGCAGCACCCAGCCTAAACTTTTGTCACATTCAGCAGCAGACCTCTGGGTTTGGCTTTGCTGGCCAAAAACAAGAACACAAACATGAGACACAAGAATAATCACAGACTGGGACACCTGAAGCAAATATCCTTTACACATTTTAAGCACTGTATATCTGTCATTCAAAAGACAATTCATGTTAAATTTTGCACATGTGAAAGTGCCATGCAATTTGTAACTTGTAATTTTTAATATGGTCAATAATAGGAAGTATGTTATTTTTTAGTAAAATTTTTTCAGGGCAGTGTGAAACGGTAAGGGGAAAGGGAGACAAAACAATAGTATACACCACCACCAAATAAGTAGCAGTGAACATAAAGTGTTCAAGATAGCACAGAACAATTTCAGAAACGCATTTTCCTCAGAGTGTGAAGGTAAAACAAAACGGGCCTAGGGATGGAGTGACAAAAAACTAACCCTGCTCTCTCCTCCCTGAGTTTTTACAATACTGCTCCCAGTCCATCTGTCCCATCTGGGATGCTTTGTGACCTGAAACCAGACACAGATAACACTGTCTGAGAGCAGTGAGGCCTGGCTCTGACTCTGTCGCCTTCTGCTCTCATCACCAACTCCTTTTTCGTAACAGCTTCCATCAACAGCGAATTTAAGATGTATCCGTCGAGAAAAGAGGTGGTTAGCCACAGGGAATGTGAGCATCCCATCCCAGTCTGCAGAGTTAAAGTTGAAAACACTGCTGCAAGACAACATTCAGTGGTAAAATTTGCCTTAACATGGCCCAGGATTACATTTCATGGGTGATGAAACAACCTGAGAATTGAAACTGGCAACTTTGAAGAAGAAGACAATATATATATATATATATATATATATATATTTTTTTTTTTTTACCTCTCACTAAATAACGTATTAAATATAATTTTCCATCTGGATTAACATCTATTCTCTTACTTGTTTGTTGTGTTAGATTTATCTAGAAAGGTGGTTGCCTTGATTAATTTGGCAGCATTTTGTGCAGAAAAATATCCAGTGTATATGTATATGGATTGTTTCTTTTTCTTTTTCTTTTTTTTTTCAGTAAAGTAACCTAAAATATCTGTACAAAAAAAAAAAACAAGACTTGTGTTTCAAATACACAAGATACGACAGCTTTGGAGTTGCTGTAAGGTTTATTTTTTCTCTTTGATGGAGCTAGGCTAATGACTCCCATAGACTTCAAGTCTTTATGCTAAGCTAACATGAAATGCTACCCAGTGGAACCAAACCACTGGACGTACAGATGTGAAAATAGTATCGAACATCTTGTCTCAGTCAGGGTAAATTGGAAAAAAGCTATGTTACCCAAAAGGTAGGTGTATTCCTTTAAAATTATTTTCTTAAGGAAGACACTGCTTTTACTTTGAAGCATAATTGGAGCCAGTAATAGCTAACCAATAACTCATAGATGCTGTGTAAAACCAGCTTTAATAGTGAGAAAGTGAGAAGTTCAGTGGGGATCCCTACTGTTCGGGAGGAGTGGTTGGTTCTTGTGGGGCAACAGCAGTTTTTAGTGTGACTCCGCTCTCCCCAACATTGGCACCTCGAGCAGAGAAAGGGACGAGAAGGAGAGTGAGAGACCACACTTGTGTTTAAAGGGAGCCAACAGGCAAGGTCAGAGGGCAGGGCCGGCCGCTGATGCACTCCATTAAGTCCATTTGATGGATTCTTCATGTTTAACCCCTGGTGACATCCTGCTGGCCACCAGGACCACAGGAACCAAGCTCACCCCAGCAGCGCCCTGCATTGACATGTGCGCTCATGAATATCAGCCCAGACAATGGTGTTTTTTTGGAGGGGGAACCAGGGGGCCAGACCCAGACCACCTACCCCAACTTTCTCATCGATAAGCCTGCAGGCGTTTTCCAACTGTGCAGGGCTGCCTGGAACGATGAGCGATGAAGAAGATTCACTCATTGGTGGATTTCATCACCGCTCCACATGGGCATGAAACCACTCTGAGATGTTCCTTATGGTTTGTCCACTTAAAAAAGCATCAAGCAATGAGGAGTTCTCAGTGATTGAGTGATACATATGTGTTTTTTTTTTTTTTTTTTTTTTTTTTAAAGTGGCGAATTTAATAATTTTACAACACTAACAGATACAATGCCCCTTTAATCAGACACGTGTTAGCCATGACGTCCCAGAGTAATGCTGTCCTCCTCGAGCCGTGCTGACTCTCTGGACAGAACGGACGCGATGGCTCTACCTTATGAGACTATGGCATGTGTCTCAACACTTATCTGCCTTTCTGTGTTAACATCCATGCAAATCAGGAAACAAAAGGAGACATCTCTCCGACCCTCAACCCCCCCCACCTCAGCGAGAATCAGATGCCAGCTTCCCGACGTGTGGGGAGAGCAATTACACCAGCAGGGAGAAATGAAACATAGCTGGCAGGAGAAAAGGGCCAAAATTGAAGCGTATCCTCCTTCTGGGATATCGTTTGTCTCTCTCTTTTACCCTTTTCATTCTTGACTCTGTGTTGTCCTCTGTGATGAGGGGAGGGAGAGTACGGGGGGAATACAACGACCCCCCCATGCCCATTTCATCGAAAAAGGTTGGGGGTGCTTCCCGGGGGGACACCGGGGCTGTCCCAACATCAATTACACATTTGTTCACTGGTGGCTGACACTCAGATGACCCTGGCTGACCTCGGAATGAAAACGCTCATCAAAAACCTCTCCTCCTCCCGTAGCCTATTCCCTGCTGCCAACAGACTGCACATGGACCATTAACCCATTGTCAACCAAATGAAACTTCTGCCTTAATGAAGCCATTATGAGCTCCTCTAGTCAGACAGCAGAGAGCAATGAAGACCCTGACCATTCATTTCATGGACTGGGCTGTAGTGAGGACAGATAATACGGGCCTTATTAATGAGACTGGTTTAGTGAGCTGGAGAAAAGGAGGGGATACAAAAGTGCAACTGGTGACGGCATTCAGGGCAAAGCCAAGGGACTGGTTAGCTGCTGGTGTGAAAAAAAAAAATGCCTCTGTGACCTCTAGGGAAAATAAAATAACGTTAAGTAAACTTCCAATGAAGCTGCAGTTTTACATCCAGCATCCAAAAAGTAGAACTAGTGAAAACCGATACATGCTCTCTGTCAGTTTGGGTTTAATAGCAGTTTGGTGGTTATGGCTCTTTCATTTTCTCAGCATAGCAACTAAAATGTCTCTCAAGCACTCGTAAATACATAAACTGGAAAGTAGCACGGAGCAAGTTTAGCAAATGTACAAAAGTGGATTCCTTTTTAGTAGCCTGCAATACAAGATTTGGAACAATTTTGCACAGTACAAAGACTGTACACTGGTGGGTGGCTTGATTCATCAAGTAGTGTGTGTGTGTGTATGTGTGTGAGTGAGTGTGTGTGTGTGTGAGGGGGTCAAAACAGAGGGGCAATGGGCTGCATATGGCATCGTAAAGATATTAATCACTGCACCCTTTAAGGGATTGCTGACAGCACCCAGACCCACCGCCATCTCCACCATATTGGTCCACTTCATATGCTAATGCGGAGAAAGGGGGACGCAACGCCCAGGTTTATTTGTTTCCTTCGCCCCACTACATGCACAAAAGCCACTTGACATTTCTATTGCCGTGTTTTTATCTTAGGTAAAGAGGCCCCCTTGGATCCCGCCCACCACCACACACACACACAGACACTAAGGGGATGCACGCACATATACGGCGCACACACAGACACACACAGCTCCTTCCAACGCAATGGTCAATGACTTTTAAATAGCTGGCAATAGAGTGGGCATGAATAGCCAATAAGCTAATTCCTCCTTTTCATTCCCTCGCTGCACTCTATTGGGCTGAAAGGCCCTCATTAGATGCCAGGCAGCCTTCCACATGATTGAGGGCTGTTATTATGCACCTTTAACAATTAATGTCACATTACACGCATTATCCCCGTCATTAAGCCCTTAGTGAAACCAATGAATGCCACTTGTGCTGTATACATGAGCCCTGGAGGGAGAATAGGAGGGTGGCCACTCACCCCTCTTCTCATCAGTTTCACGGAGTGGCAGAGGACCAAATGGCATTCGGTTATGAAAGAGAAAAGAACTATTTTGTGAATTGGCCATATCGTATTTCAGCTGTTCACGTGTAGTTTGACACTGATGGACCGCACTTCATCTGCAAGTCACATCTGTGCATGATTGCATGCAGAGCAGAAGCCCTCATAGTGAGAAACAAGTTCAACCGCGCACAGTCACACTGATCAGCAGGTTGTGTATTATGTTCAAGCTAGGAGTTAAAGTAAAGCGGGAAGAATCAGGCTCATCAGCAGGTGTTTAATTCGGTGAAACATATGATAAAAACATAGTTTCACTGATGAAAACACTTTCCTCACCTTTTCCATTCACTAGGTCACATTTATCGGCAGGAACTGTACATTGCACTTGCTGTTCCCTCTTCGTCCTCTCAAACACCCAAGCACATCTCATCCTACTTGCAGGGAAGGACTCCATATGAGAGGAGGCAAAGATTTAGAAGAGACATGAAGGTCAAAGAAAATCAATGTTCATTTTAATTTAGAGGGAAAATGCCCCGTCAAAAGTTTGCTTCCTTTGCTGATTGTCTTTGTTGTGTTTGTTCTTTGAAGCAGAGTTTTCCTTTGAATGTCTTTGTAATGACACTAACTTGGCCTAAAAAGTTGGTATTTTTATCACATATATTTTAGAATGTTCCTTTAGGGAAAACATACCCATCATGTCCCTCGAGTTATAATGTATCTTTGGGCTTTTCTTCCACTTTTGACCCCTGATGTGTTTGCATCAGTCAACTGTCACTCTCTCTCTCTCTCTCTCTCTCTCTCTCTCTCTCTCCCTCTCTCTCTCTCTCTCTCTCTCTCTCTCTCTCTCTGTCTCTCTCGCTCACACAAACACACACACACACACACACACACACACACTCACACACATTCACACCACTGCCTTGCCAACGAGCATATTCATATTTTACTCAGAAAATACAATGTGCTCCAAGTTGGCCACTGCCTGATTAATCTTTTCAAAGAAACTGCACATATTGCCCTTTGAAATTTAGCACCGGTACTTTGTTGCTGTTGTTGTCCAGAGGCTGGTTTTCTAAGATGGCATTTTGTTTGAATTCAGCAGAGCTAATCCCCATTGGATGAACTTAAATGCATAAGAATTTTCAAATTACTGTCTTGTAAATATTCATTCTCTATGTCTCAGTGTTCATTTGTAGAATTGGTTTGACAACATGTAGCCTAATAATATAGAATAGTCCTTAATAAATTTGTTTAAGGAAGCAGCCTTCTGAGTAGCTTTACATAGTCACATCAGTGCAAAATCAGTACACAATCCACACAGAAAACATCTAACTTCATTCCAGCTAAAAAAAATAAATTCACTCTATCAGCTGCCATATCAGTAACTGGTGAATTTTTCCCTTCTAAACACAGTATCAACTGATTCATTCAACTGATTTATTTATGTGTTTATTTATTTGGTCCGTGTGGTTTAACATTAATGGAGGGATGCCCCGCTGTGGTGCCGTCTGTCTCGGTACAAATTGAGCCTGAAAATGTGTCTGGACACAAAAATTATGTTTTGACTAAAGCAATTCTAGCTTTTGATTTGTAAAAATGAAGCTCGAGGCGTATCATGCAGAATGAGCCTAACCCTGACGCTCTCTACTGAGATTAAGAAACAAGAAATCTCACTCTAACCACTGGCCCTAGGTTTAGGAGATAATCTCACCTGGACTTGAAGTGGATGAAAACAGACAATGAGAACAGACCAAAGGAATTCAGGAGTGATTAATGTTAAGCTCTTGTATTTCATGAGGGTTTGCTTGTCTGAATCAGTCAGAATCAATTTGGCTGTCCAGTTACAGAAGCACAAATACCCCTCTGACATCCAGGATGTTTCTGTTCTCCTCTACGTCTTCTGCACAAGTTGTCAGGCTCACTGGAGAGGAAAGCACGTTACAGGGAAATCTTCAGAATCAGTAATATACAATATATTAGTATAAGGACACTGTCTTTACCGTTTATTGTGTTTTGAGGGCTTTCACAAATGATATTCAGCATTAGTACTTTCTGCAGCAGAAAATTCTCAAAAGCCGAGACAGCTTTTCAAATTTTTGAATGGAACACTGACGGCATAAAATGTGTAAAATTGAGTGTAAACTGGAAAGACAGCCGAACACACACTGAGCCTTTGCGAGAGCGACCTGCTCTCTGTGCGGATCCCCAGTAATTCTTCGGGGGCTTGTCCGCTCCAGTGGGCATGGGAACATCTTGAATCATGGTCATCTGCACGCCTGCTTTCTCCTGCAAGGGTACAATCAGAGAGGAGCAAAAACACACAGCAAAGCATTACCTGGGGCCCAAATCCCTGTTCACTTTGAAGGGTGTCAATTCTCAAAGAACAGACTTGATATTCTCTATAACAGCGGTGAGGGTGACCTATAGCAAAAGGTGAGTACCTGTAGACTTTTGTGATGCCGAAATGACATTCATCTAAATCTAAACCTTGTGAAAACAGCGTACGCAATGTGATTTTCACCTTGTCACATGAGGATAAATGCGTCAGTCTGAGCAAAGACGTTTTTGAACCTTTTAATGTTGTTTTTTATTTTTTTATTTAATTTATTTTTATGCAGAATAAGGTGTCACGACCAAATCAAGAAAGGCACCCAGATCTGCTCTATTTTGGCAGATGTTAAAAATGAATGATCATTGCTTGCAATCAGTCAGTGAAAGTTTATTCTTCTATTCCAAGTGTGGGGACTTTCTTTAGCGAGAAATAGTGAAACTAATTTATTTAGCCACATAAACTTATTTCTTCATTATTTGCATAACAAAGCTGAGATGCTCCAAAAGCAGCATGACCTATTACCATACCAGAAGCTGTCTGATGGTTTCACCTCCCTCCAGTCAACAGCCTGCAGATCTACCTGGTGGTTGAGGAAAGACTGAGACAGGGATTTGAGGTAGATTTCTTCACAAATGTCATCCTATGCAAAAAACGTTCCTGTATCATATATTGCGTAGGGGAATGGGAGCAAAGACAGTGACTGATTTGAGAAGACATCACTACAGGATCCTCCAATTTAACACACATTTTCATCACATTATCATCAGGCGAACTGGTTTTAGGAGAATTTCAGGGCATCCATGAAAGGTTTGTTGAGTGTCGGGATTTCCTTCATGTTCACTGGGCTCCTAGCCAACGTCCATTATGCTGTGGCTGTATTTGACTTAAATGAGCCTAATAAGACAACTGTCCCTTACTTACACAATAAGTCGACAATATACTGTCATGCTCACACATGTAGTGCTGCTTGTACATCTTACATTTCATATAAAAAGTTAAGCAACATAATAATGATTCCCTGAGAAAAAAAATAATGTTGTCTGTCTCACCTCTGCATTGATTTATTTCAGGGAGTTAGTCAACAATTCGGTTACAAGAACCTTTCTAAAGATAAGACACACAATTACTTTTTGATTACTTAAGTCCTAAAAACATTTGTTTAAACCTGGCAGTGTTAAACTTACAACAGTACTCAAAACTGACTGCTCAGCTTTTATTAAAAGTGGCAGACTGGTTGCGCAGAGCAATGCAAACTGATTTGACTGGCAAATGAGAGGCAGTTAAAATTCAAACAAGAGAGCCAATCCAAAACAAAATGTGCAGCAGTATGTATACCTACTGCCAAATAAATGGAGCCAGTCTAGACGTAGAGACAGCTTCTACTCTTGATGATGTTTCACTCAAATTTGTCCCAACAGCTTTGGCTGACCCACATCTGGAAATAAGCCAAAAGAAGGCCTTCCTGCATGGCAAAAGCATGCAAAGCAACAGAGTGAACGTTCTATAAATTCTACGTATCAGCTTTTCACCAAAAAGGATACATTTGGGTGTAATCACCAACATGTATATTAGTAACTTCTAATTTAATTTTATTTATTTCTACAACTGAAATGGTTTAGAATCGCATTTATTTTGTAATTGAATTTGTAATTGAATACTGACACTGTTTAGCTTAGGAAAACATCAAGAGGCATCTGCAACAAAACATGATGCAAAATCTCTTTGACACAAATGACAGGCACAGTGTGACACATTTAGATCCCTCTTATGAGCGGCAGTCAAATACAATAATGTTGACGAGATTCATCACTGGCAAATGAAACTTTATGATATGAATCTACTTTACAAAGACATGTTAAGAAACAGAAATTTCGGGGTGTTCTGCTTACTTTTGTTGTACCATTGTGCTGAGATGATTACCTACTGAGAGCCAATTAGCACACAGGAAATAAACTGAAATCATTGCAAAATCAGCTTGGAGTGGCAGTGAAGCAGCAAAATGGAGAGGAATGAGTCAGGGCTGGAGGAGACGGGAACAAATGGATGGTCCTGCCAATCCAGTGTGTTAGTGTCTGACCTACAGCAGGGGGCTTGCACAAACAAGGAAATAAGGCCTGTGAGTGTATGAGTGTGTGTGTTTCAATCAGGCCTGCTCGGAAAAAGAGAGAGGCAGCAGCCGGGTCAGTGGTTGCTGGTGCAGAATTGAATTTTGACAGGTAGCACCAGGCGGGGGTCCTGCGGGGTCACTGGAGGATATGCCGCCGCAGACGCCAACACCTGAGCTGATATCTAGCAGGTTCAAATCAATTTTATGGCTGTTTGCACTGATTTCTCTTCTTCCGGAAATGCATTGGGGTTAACGCTTGGGAATGGAACAGCTATGAATATAAAAATAGGCGATGCACTGAATTCATACAAGGACCACGCTATAGCATAAAATATGAATGAAACTGAGCTGAATGTATTTAGGAAATTTTACTTTTCATTATCAAGTACTCAGCTTAGCCTTGAAATGTTTTGTTGTTGTTGTTGTTGTTGTTGTTGTTGTTGTTGTTTTAGCCATGGTGCAACCTTGAACGAAAAGATCCGAGGACAAAGTGTTGCAAACAGGGAGAGTGCACCAGCCAAACCTTAACCAGAATTGCATACACTTTATCTAGCCATGCATTCAGGGCTGAAATGTCACACAAACAACTGTGACAAGATAAGAGGAGGACGGGATAAATGACTTGTGTTTCCACTTCATGGGTATGAAATGGATCAAATCTGTGTTTTTGGGTATAGGGCATAGATAGCTAGAATGGCTTTTTCACTACACTGCAAAGTCAGATCCTTAAGCTGATAGCTGCTCACTCCACACAAACACCGAAGAATCCTCAGAGCTGATATTTTCAATCATACATTACATCATAGGGGAAAGGCTTCAGCCCTCTGGCCTCCAGTGTAAAATACCAACTTGTGTCTTAAATAGGATAACTGTACGATTGGTCTGAGCTCAGCAACTTGCTCGCACACTCTTCTCAGATGTCTGTTGGCAGCAGAGCATTTAACCCTGAACATGTCACTGATGGAATAGGAATTGAATTGCTTGTTCCTTAAGGATTTAAAAGTCCAATTATTTACAGATTACCTGATCAATTCCTTTCTTGAACATAAATTACACACTGACAGATGTTCACTGCATCTGAAAATACACCCAATTTGGAATGGACAAATTGTTGTGGACCTAGAATGCATTGTCATGTTTTATTTCACTAATTATTTCATGCTAATTATAAGCCAACATGACCAGAAGGGAGAAAAGCATTTCCCCCCCTAATTGTTTCGAGAATTTGTTCATCTGCGTACATAGAAATATCCATCTTTTCAGCGGCCACCTGATCATTTTGTCCAAAAATCCTTCACAGTTTCTTCTCTAAAAAAGGAAAAAGGACCAGGAAATTTCAAACTTTTTATTTTTCCATGACAACATGAACATGAAAAAAACTTTCATGTCCATGTTTTCATAAAACTTTTTCATGAAAAAGTTTGAAACTTTTGGAAACTTTTTCAAATTGAGCTGTGGATCTGCATTTGAAGTGTTTTGCCCCCAGGAACCTATTATTAAAAGCAGTAGCGGTTTTAGGCACGGGCGAAGCGGGCAGCCGCCCGAGGCGGCATATTTTCATGTCACGTGGGGGGCGGCATGAGCGCAAAAAAAAAAAAAAAAAAAAAAAATCATCCTCGCTGCAAAGCAGTTTTCTATTACCGTATTCATCTGAATATAAGACAATATTTTCCACGGAAAATGCCCTGAAAAAAAGCCCTCGTCTAATATTGGGGTCTAAGCAAATACACATGTATTGTGCTTGCATATAAACCAGTAGGTAGGCTCGCCTGATGCCGCAATTACCGGCGAATGGCCGCATTGCGCAGTCAATAATCAACCATGTTGTCTGTGTCACTGTCCGTTGTGCTGCTGCAGCCGCGTATGAACAAAAGTTGATTTATAATGAGGGGATGGCAGTATGTGTGTGCTGCTCACCTGTCAGATCACCTGTCACCTGTAATCATCAAGCCGGTGCCGCGGCCGGCCCGCCTGATGCTGACCGGTGGCTTTTTTTTTATGCAAACAAGATTTTGTCCATATAAAAAGTATTTTTCCAAAAAAAGGTATTTGTGCAGGTGTTGGCGCCCCTGCTCTGGGAGGGGCGCGTGTAGCCGCCAGAGGGGCACCGGTAGCGGCCGTTATCGCTTGGAAGTTCTTGCTCCGTGGAACGGAAGGGCGCAAGGCAGTAATTTCGCCCAGGGCGGCAACATGGGCAGAACCGCCACTGATTAAAAGACATTTTGTTGAAATCATTTAGCATCCTAGGACACTGACGGATTCAAAGCGGTGAGACATAAAAACATAATGTTAGACTTAGTGCCAAAAAGCATTATTTGTAATTTTTCACTTTTTTCTACTTAATGAAATTACAGTGAAATTGAACTTTTCTTTATTTCACTGAGGACCCCCAGGCGGATCCTCAAGAACCCTTGTGGGTCCACAGACCCCATATTGAAAACCAATAGGCCAGAATTCATGGAGCCCAATTTTAGTGTTCGGAGTTGCCCCTTTGAGGTTGCCCCAGATATTTGGTAGACTATCTCCCTTTTTAGATTTTCTGTGTATAAATCAGTCATAACATTAC
Source organism: Myripristis murdjan (assembly GCF_902150065.1). NCBI lineage: Eukaryota > Metazoa > Chordata > Actinopteri > Holocentriformes > Holocentridae > Myripristis > Myripristis murdjan. The sequence goes on from NC_043991.1 coordinate 21,510,746, forward strand.
GCAAATTATTTCTAAAATGTCTGCATGAGTCAGCAGTAATCTAACTTTACTTGCTTTTTCCATTTCAGTGATTATTTATATCACCAAGTGAGTCATCCTTGGGCAAGCCTGTGAGTTCCTATCCTAACAGGACACATCTGAGTGCCAAGTACAGTGCATTCACTTTAGGCACAAATACGACCAAATTAGAAACTATGCAACCTGAAAAATAAATTGTGGCCAAAATTACACTTGGTGTGTGCTTTTTTTTAAGTAACTTCTGATGAGATTCTCATTACAACATAAGTTGAATCTTTCAGCTGTTGGTCACTGCAGCGAGATGCTGAATCACATTTTTTTTTTTTTCCAGCTTTCATCACGCTCTACTGGCAGCATATCAGCTAACAGAACTGTAATGAATCCAGCTCTGTCAGCCATGGTAAGCTCAGTTCTTTGTTTTAAACAATCACTTGCTAAACTAATTACATCTACTTTCTGTCATCCATTGAAAATAATTATGCATGCCATGCCCCCTTTGGTTAATTGTATCAGTGAAATGGGTTAGCTTATGTAAATAACTTGCAATGGTTAGGTATGACAGTGACATTACAGCTAATGTTTGCTGTGAAAGTTCTACTAATTACATGTGGAGTGTTGACTTTGTAAATATTGCAATGTCCACAATCTGACTCTGACACTCTTTCAAAAATCACAATGGCAAGATTTCTCATGTTTTTCAAAAGTTTTCATGACTGTTGAAACACTGGTGAGATACAGGGTCGAGGAAGAATTGTTGCACGTGCATTCACACACACACACACACACACACACACACACACACAGGCACACACAAACATGCATACACGCACAGAAGTCAGCAGGCAGAACAGAGCTGTTTCACACATACCTTTCTGCAGCGACAGGGATAATTATTTTCAGGTTATTAAGCAGGATGGTTGTTTTTTGTGTAGGTTTTCACCTGCATGTTATGTAGCACAGCAGCAGGGGCAACATGCAGACACTGCCTGTAAGTGTTCATGTATCTGTGTATTCATATGCACCAGGGCTATGTGTGTGTGGGTATACAGGCGTATTTTCCAACAAATGTTTTTGGCCTGTTGACAGTTGGACAGAGACAGCATCAGTGAGTGGTGAGCAGCGATTCATGTTGGCTGTTTGGTCACTTCCCACCAAAGCTACTTTCTAGAAACACAACACAGTTCGAATGGGTTTAAGTCTGAGTCCAGGCTATTTGCTGCATGTCATACCCACTCTCTCCCCTCCCCAAATTTCATAAACCTGCAGTTTTAGTGCTGCTTTACAGATATGACTCCTGTGTGCTACACATTCAAATGTTAACTTACTGTAAAGAATTGCATCTAAACTCCGAAAGACTTTGAAGTGAAATTTTACAGTATTGATGGCAAAAAATGAAATACTGTAATTCACATACACTATTACACATTACACTATTACACTATTGATTTTGTGAAATAAATTACCAATTAATTCTCAATTTATTCCAATGCTTATTTCAGTAAAAAAATGCCTCTTGCATTAATGTTGATATGTGGTTCCACTTGTTCCCAGAAACGTCTTTCACCAAAACACACCTTGTAGAACTGTTTCTCTACATGCATTAAATTTGTTCAATGGACTGTTTATTAGGTTTTGTGTGAATGAATCAGTCTGCTAATGGAATGAATTAGACTGTTTATGCCTGCCTATTTATTTGGAGGTAGCCGGCCTTCCTTCACCAAAACTCACTGTGGAGAGCTGAGATGTTATTGAAATAAAGTCCTTGCTGGTAAAAACACAAATTTGTAAGAGTATCCCATAAATTTGTAAAATCAGGCACCGATATTTGCCTCAGTTACATAAATACAGAAGTGAACTATATTATCATCTTAAACCATTTACCATCTAGCTAAAAAGCTATTGTGCATTGTCTTTTTTTTATTTTGTGTTAATGCATTTGTGGTAGGTAAAGATGCCATTTGAATTCCAACTGAGCAAAAACAAACATTTTTATATTTTATACATGTATTGTTCCCGTGTAAACAATTCCTCTTCGGTAAGAAACAATCGCACTGCATTGTGGTACTCATCATACCAATGTGATGATTGTTTCTTCACTTTAATTTGCAATAAAAGTATTTTATAGAGGACCTGAGGCACTACAACAAAATTCCTAAAACATTGTATAGTGTCTAAAATTCCCTACGTAAAATTCTCATTTGGTGCTCATTTGCTCATTTGGTGCTGATTTTGACACTTCATCAGTGAACTGCCAAAATAATAAAAAATAATCATAAAAATTATTAGCTGGTCACCTGTTTTGGGAAACAAGAGTTCATGCTTTTTAGAGTCTGAAAGAAAGAAAGAAAGAAAGAAAGAAAGAAAGAAAGAAAGAAAGAAAGAAAGAAAGAAGGAAGTGTGTGTGTGTGTGTGTATGTTTTGTGGTCATCACCCCCTTGGGAAATCGGTCCCCTCTCTCTCTTCTATCTTTACTCCTCACTTGCTTACAGCTCTTGTTCCTCTTTTCATGCAGGACTTCTCTCTCTCTCTCTCTCTCTCTCTCTCTCTCTCTCTCTCTTTTCTCTTTTCTCTTTTCTCCTTGCTCGATGCTTGGTTGGCGAACACTCTAGGCCCCCTAGCAGCGCATTTTATTGCAACAGAGTCCCTTTTATTAGCTAGTGTCAGCACACCAACTATGGCACTGCTATGTTTTTAGAGTTTGTAATTCTCAATTTGAATCCCATCAGGCTCGGATTATGTAAATATTCTAACTTGTGTGAGGGGTCAAGTTCTGAGTGTCAGACAGCAGGCAGGACATGCAACACCATGGTAACACACCTTCAGAGTGTGTGTATGATGTGTAATAAAGTGACAGAGATACGGAGGAAAACAAGAAAAAGCTGACCTCAAGAGGCTTTGGGAGTTTTACAGTATGTTTTATATACTGTACTGTACAGTACAGAAATGTGAACTCTACAGAAATCTAATAGAGCAATTTTATCATGTGAAAACCAGTTGAAACCTCGGCACTGTATTTTGAAAGTCAATACAATTCAGTAAAGAGTGAAACTGTCCATTTCATTACTTTATATTCATGTAATAAATATATAAATGTCAGTTAGATGGTCATCTGCAATACAAATAAAGATAACAAACAGAAAATTGTTTCAAACAATAATCTGCTTAATCCACTGTGTTATTTTGTCCCTGAAATGTGGCTATTTATCATAATGAATCTATCAGAAGAGCTTGCAGCTCTGTTCACAGCTGGTCTGTGTTCCCTTGAAAACTCTTCATTAGATGAGATTAGATTAGATTCAGCTTTATTGACATAGTGCAGAGTTCAGGAACCAAGACAATGAAATGCTGTTGGTATTTAACTAGAAGGGTATAAGAATAGTATTATTTACAGATAAATGCAGTTATAAGTAGGTACCGCAGCATAAGTGAAGCTACATCTTACAGTAAATACAATGTTATCGATAGTGGAGAGCAAATTATGTACAGATTACTATATATGTATAATATATGAATTATGTTAACCTTAGTGGTGAAGTGGACAGAGTTGGAAGGAGGAGTGTGTCTATATCAGGTTGAATGCACAGTAAAGACAGAACATGTACAGATGGTTTAATGTACAGTAAATATAATAGTAATCTTAACAACATGAGAGGTATAGCCTGTGCATGAATAAGCTGTGCAAATACAAAATATAATTGCATAAATTATATAATAGTCTAACTCAGGATCAGTAATTTAACTTACAATGCAAACTCAAAATACAAGACATTCATGTTGTGTTAAAACTAAAAGTAAATGAATGCAATTATAAACTGTGCTTGTTGTCAAAGCTGTTCTGTTTTAGTAAGGATGTTTATCAGTGTTGTCTCTGCCTCCATTGTTACATTTTGAGACTTTTTCACTGTAGTCACTGTTGACTGTATCAAATATAGATAATTTTACACAGTCAATGGTAGTGGCTGTTTACTGGCTGCTGCAGTCTGAATAGTTTAATCCTATTCATCTGCAGTAAAAAACCCAGTGGAATTATTTCAGTTATCATTTATTTGACATTAAATACATCACAACAAGAAAAATACAAGAAAAAAATATTGAAGCAAGAAACAAGACACATTAACACACTCTGTAGTGTCTTGCTGGTGGAGCATGTGCAGTCGGTTCACCTGCTACGTATCACTGTTAGCTGGTTGGAGTAGGTTTGCTGGCTGGATAAGGTTTGCCGGCTGGACAAGGTTTGCCAGTTTGAGGAAGTTTGCCGGTTGACAGAGGTTTGCTGGCTGGGGAAGGTTTGCCGGTTGGAGGAGGTTTGCCGGCTGGAGGGAATTTGCCAGTTGGAGGAAGTTTGCTGGCTGGAGGAGATTTGCAAGTTGAAGGACGTTTGCTGGCTGGTGAAGGTTTGCCGGTTGGAGGAGGTTTGCCAGCTGGAGGAGGTTTGTCGGTTGAAAGATGTTTGCTGGCTGGTTGAAAGATGTTTGCTGGCTGGAGGAGGTTTTGCGGCTGGTGAACGTTTGCCGGTTGAAGGTCATTTGTTGGCTGGTGAAGGTTTGCCAGTTGGAAGAGGTTTGCCGGCTGGTGAAGGTTTGCCGGTTGGAGGAGGTTTCCCAGTTGAAGGACATTTGCTGGCTGGTGAAGGTTTGCCAGTTGAAGGACATTTGCTGGCTGGTGAAGGTTTGCCAGTTGGAGGAGGTTGCTGGCTGGAGGAGATTTGCAAGTTGAAGGACGTTTGCCGGCTGGTGAAGGTTTGCCGGTTGGAGGAGGTTTGCCAGCTGGAGGAGGTTTGCTGGTTGAAAGATGTTTGCTGGCTGGTTGAAAGATGTTTGCTGGCTGGAGGAGGTTTTGCGGCTGGTGAACGTTTGCCGGTTGAAGGTCATTTGTTGGCTGGTGAAGGTTTGCCAGTTGGAAGAGGTTTGCCGGCTGGTGAAGGTTTGCCGGTTGGAGGAGGTTTCCCAGTTGAAGGACATTTGCTGGCTGGTGAAGGTTTGCCAGTTGAAGGACATTTGCTGGCTGGTGAAGGTTTGCCAGTTGGAGGAGGTTGCTGGCTGGAGGAGGTTTGCCGGTTGAAGGATGTTTGCCAGTTGGAGGAGGTTTTGTGGCTGGTGAAGGTTTGCCGGTTGGAGGAGGTTTGCCAGTTGAAGGACATTTGCTGGCTGGTGAAGGTTTGCCGGTTAGAGGAACTTTTCTGGCTGGAGGAGGTTTTGCGGCTGGAGGTTTGCCAGTTGAAGGACATTTGCTGGCTGGTGAAGGTTTGCCAGTTGGAGGAGGTTTGTCGGCTGTTGGAGGAGGTTTGCCAGTTGAAGGACATTTGCTGGCTGGTGAAGGTTTGCTAGTTGAAGGACATTTGTTGGCTGGTGAAGGTTTGCCAGTTGGAGGAGGTTGCCGGCTGGAGGAGGTTTACCGGTTGAAGGATGTTTGCCGGTTGAAGGATGTTTGCCAGTTGGAGGAGGTTTGCCGGTTGCCGGAGGTTTGCTGGTTGAAAGGATGTTTGCTGATTGGAGGAGGTTTTCTGGCTGGAGGAGGTTTTCTGGCTGGAGGAGGTTTTGCAGCTGGTGAAGGTTTGCCGGTTGGAGGAGGTTTGCCAGTTGAAGGACATTTGCTGGCTGGTGAAGGTTTCCCAGTTGAAGGACATTTGCTGGCTGGTGAAGGTTTGCCGGTTAGAGGAGCTTTGCTGGCTGGAGGAGGTTTTGTGGCTGGAGGAGGTTTGCCAGTTGAAGGACATTTGCTGGCTGGTGAAGGTTTGCCAGTTGGAGGAGGTTTGCCAGTTGAAGGACATTTGCTGGCTGGTGAAGGTTTGCTAGTTGAAGGACATTTGTTGGCTGGTGAAGGTTTGCCAGTTGGAGGAGGTTGCCAGCTGGAGGAGGTTTACCGGTTGAAGGATGTTTGCCGGTTGAAGAATGTTTGCCAGTTGGAGGAGGTTTGCCGGCTGGAGGAGGTTTGCCAGTTGCCGGACGTTTGCTGGTTGAAAGATGTTTGCTGGTTGGATGAGGTTTGCTGGCTGGAGGAGGTTTTGCGGCTGGTGAAGGTTTGCCGGTTGGAGGAGGTTTGCCAGTTGAAGGACATTTGCTGGCTGGTAAAGGTTTGCCGGTTGGAGGAGGTTTGCCAGTTGAAGGACATTTGCTGGCTGGTGAAGGTTTCCCAGTTGAAGGACATTTGCTGGCTGGTGAAGGTTTGCCAGTTGGAGGAGGTTTGCTGGCTGTTGAAGGTTTGCCAGCTGGAGGAGGTTTGCCAGTTGAAGGACATTTGCTGGCTGGTGAAGGTTTGCCAGTTGGAGGAGGTTGCCGGCTGGAGGAGGTTTGCTGGTTGAAGAATGTTTGCCGGTTGGAGGAGGTTTGCCGACTGGAGGAGGTTTGCCGGTTGCAGGAGGTTTGCTGGTTGAAAGATGTTTGCCGGCTGGTTGAAAGATGTTTTCTGGTTGGAGGAGGTTTGCCGATTAGAGGAGCTTTGCTGGCTGGAGGAGGTTTTGCAGCTTCTGAAGGTTTGCCAGTTGGAGGAGGTTTGCCGGCTGGTGAAGGTTTGCTGGTTGGAGGAGGTTTGCCGGCTGGTGAAGGTTTGCTGGTTGGAGGAGGTTTGCCGGCTGGAGGAGGTTTGCTGGTTGGAGGAGATTTGCCGGTTGGAGGAGATTTGCTGGCTGCAGGTGGTTTGCCGGTTGAAGGAGGCTTGCTGGCTGTAGGAGGTGTGCTGGTTGAAAGAGGCTTGTTGACTGGAGGAGGTTTGCTGGTTGAAGGAGGCTTGCTGGTTGGAAGAAGTTTGCTGGTTGAAGAAAGTTTACTGGCTGGAGGAGGTTTGCTGGCTGCTGGCTCATTGGTTTGTTTTCAGATGTATGGAGAGACATCAGTGCCAGCAGATTTTTTGCTGCTGGCAGTGATGTCTCTCCATACAAAGCAGCCCGGGCCCTGCACACTTAATTATCCTCGCTCATCTCCTTTCCAGTGTTCTTCTTTTTCTTCCTGAATATGTTGAGTCTGAACCATCCTTTCCATCCTTTGCGCCTCTGAAAAAGAAAAAGAAGAATTCATTTAGTGTGAAACTCTGCTGCAATTTGTTTTACTGGCTATAAAAATAAATACAGTAGAAATAAATCTGCATTTGGTACCTTGCTGGCTGCAGCGTGGTCTTCAGTCTGGCTGCTTTTCTCTGGGCCCTCAGCTTCTGTCTGGTGCTGCTCTGCCTCTGCTGTGCCGGTAGCTGCTCCGAGGGTCTGAGTGGACAGAGTGGCAATGGTGGCGGCCATCTCTGCCCTCTCTTTTGCAGCAGACTCTGTGTTCTGACAGAGGGAGCAGGTTACTCCCTCCTTCTCTGCCAGTCTGGCTGCACAGGTTTCTTCTGCCTGCTTGAGTTTGACCTGCAGTTTCTCTATCTCTTCCCTCCAGGACTCACGCTCCTCCAACATCTGGGCCTCTAGCTGCAGCTTCTGCTCGGCCCAGTGCTTCTGTTGCTCTCTCAGATGTTCAATTGACTCAGTGAGGCAGTTGAGGACCTTGTTGTTTTCTTGGCAGGTCTCTATTTCCCTGTCCTCTACCTGCCTCAGAGCCTTCTCGAACTCCTCCTGCTTAGAGGCAGACTGGGCCTGCAGAGCCACAATGGTGGATGACAGTTTCTCATTCTCCTTGGTCAGAGAGTCAATAGTGCTGTTCTGCTCTTTGACTTGTTTGTCAAGCTCCTCCTTTTCCTTCAGGGCCTCTTTAATATGCTGTTTCTCCTCCTCAATGCTCTGGCGAAGCAGATTGATCTCAGTAGCCTTCTTGTTGAGGTCGGTGAATCTATAGTCCACCGCTATCTTCATCTTCTCCTCCGGGTCTTCCTGCTCTCTCCCCCATCTCTCCTTGTCCTTTCTGGAGGCCTTTTCTCTGCTGTCTGTCTTGCTCAGAGCTTTGCGAAGGACCTGCAGCTTCTTGTCCTTTTCCTTGAGCTGCGAGGACCACCAGGCTGCATCTTTCCTTCTCCTCTCCTCTACATCTCTGAGTCTGTATCTCAGGGAGTAAATCTCCTGTTCTTTGGCCTGGAGCAGAGCCTGCATCCTGGCTGAGATTATATTCTATGACTCTATGTGAGTTGTATAAAGTGCAAGTTGTATCAAGTAGTTTTGTAAAGTCGTGTGCAATTATTGCAGAAAGTTCAAAGCTGCTGTTCACTGCTCAAATGCTCAGATGAAATGAGACCACTGCAAAACTGCAGAATTTTACGTAAACAGAGAGTCTTTGTGACATGACAAATACATTCTGTTGTGAGAATTCCGTGAAACCTGTTACTGTGCATGTTTGGTTCTGTCTTTGCTTGATTTCCAAATGGCATCCACATTCACTCATTCAGTATTCACTATATTTTGTTTGTCATGGATTTAAATATAAGGGCAACAACAGAACAAAGTTTCAGACTAAAGCACTCAGGACAGCTTGTTGACATGTACTTATAGGTACTATTGATTTTGTGAAATAAATTACCAATTAATTCTCAATTAATTCCAATGCTTATTTCAGTAAAAATGCCTCTTGCATTAATGTTGATAAGTGGTTCCACTTGTTCCCACAAATGTCTTTCACCAAAACACACCTTGTACAACTGTTTCTTTACATGTATTACAGTTTTTTTCAATCGCTTTACCTCCTCTGTCAACTCAGAAACCCTGGTATCAAAACAGTTAATACATAGGCCTAATGAGAGGCGCTCTTCCCAAAATAACACATTTGCCTGTTTGCAAAAGGCTCTTACCATGACAAAACATTTCAAACATACAGCAAAAGCACATTTTGTCACCGCCCAATACAACTCGCTGTCAAGCGAGCCACTCTCTCACTTCATACTCAACACCAAAATGCAACATACCCTTTTCAGTCTGAGCATGTTCAACCTTACTTTTTCCTGTGTGTATTGCAGTCATATTTTTTTTTTTTGACAATTTACATAGTTACATTTTGTAAAGCAAGTAGAATAAGCCAATAATTCCTTCAAACAACTCAACTTGTGCCCAAATGAGTAGATTCCTTCAATCAGCTCTACTGTACTGTAACATGTTGACAACAGAACACAAAATACAGCTATCAGTTTGAACAAGTTTCTCCTGTGTGCTACACATTTAAATGTGAACTTACAGTAAAGAATTGCATCCAAACTCCGAAAGACTTTGAAGTGAAATTTTACTGTATTGATGGCAGAAACAGAAATACTGTAATTCATATACAGTATTACACATAAAAACTCAAAGGAGTTGAAAAAAAAAATACAGAATACAATTTATAGGCCCTTTTTTTGTAGGTGCATACTGATTGATTGGTGAATGGTGATTGGTGGAAAGGGTAGTAATGCAGGTGCACTAGTGATTTCACAGTGATGCAGGTAATTTCTATCAGCTGTGAGCAGATGTTTTGCTTTTGACTACCAGAGTGAAGTCAATGGAGTCAGGGCCATGTAAGTGACACGTGAGAAGTGTTGTGCAAAAGAGCGTGAAAAATGTGTGAGTCCAATGAAAAGGTATGAACACATTTGCAAAAGAAAACTGCTGTGGTTTGGAGGTGAAGATGACGACAAAGTGGATCCCAGTTTCATTATACTGGAAAAAGCGATTGAAAAAAAAACTGTAATCAACCATTTAATTGAAAAAAAAAATGTAAAAAATTCATCAAAATGCAAAATGAAAACATTTTTTCTCAAACCTCTCAAACCTCTGCTTTCTGCATTTTTCTTCATTCCTGTCAGGTCTCAGTGGCTGCATGCACATGGGATTGAGCAATGCAAAGTGCAATCCAACTGAATTTGTATTAAATGTGGTTGTTTTAACCAAGATTATGCTGCAATAACTTTTTTTTTTTTTTTTTTTTTAACTACATTTAACAACTAAATTATTGCAGTTTTGCAGATTTCCAGTTTAAACTTCAAACTTCAAACTTCAAACAACTTTATTAATCCCACAGGGGGCAATTGATTATGAGCAGCAGGTTATCGTGGTAGCAAGTACAATAAATAGCACACAATAAATAATTCATTCATTCAAATTATTCCCATTAATTCCCATGGAAAGTTTTCAATTTTGAAACTCTTGATGATGAAATAGCAGCAAAAGGTACACAACTCTTTTGAAACTTTTGAAACTTTGAAAATTGGAGTGCTAAACCCAAAATCCAATATTCAAAATAATGTGAAAAGGCAGCACATCCCAAACTGTCAAATCAAGGAGGACAAATGATTCACATTTCACCTGTTTAGTGGTTCACATCACATTAGAAAACACTGCATGGGGCCATGTAACAAGTTAGCACACTGGAGTCTTGTTTGTTATCGGAAAGCTAACTAGTTAGGGGATATAATACCTTGTCACATTTTTGAATGCATAATTAATACAAAGTAGGTATTTATAAACTGTCAACAACTTGCACTTTAATATGTCCCAGTCAATCAAACCACACAGAGAAGTCAGAGACGGAGAGAAATCTAAGTGTGAACTGTGAAGTGCCTTCTCAAGTTCATCCATGCATTATCTACAAAAGCAGCCGACTTTACTTAGTGGCTTTTGTTACATGCCTTGTAGGATTTGTTTACTCTGTTGTTCTCTCTCTTTCTTGCACACTAGGAGCATTAAGTTTCCCCCCGGATCGGGCCTTGTCGTGGCATTCTATTTTGTGGACTACTGTCTCCTGACAGCGGCTGAAAATTGTGCTCAGCATGTGTAATATAGCAGAGGCTGGAAGTAGTCTGCAAAAAAACTGTCTTGTTGAGACCACTGATGCTGCTACTTTCCTTACGCCGTCTGTTGTTTGTGTGCCAGCTGCTTCACATGCTCTCACTGACAAACAATATTACTCAAATCATCAGGGCACATGGCTTCACTGACTGTGTGTATCATTTTATTTTTTATGCAGTCGCAAATTTGTTGTTTTGACAGTAGTGCAGAGCAATGAAATAATTTCCCAGCATGTAATTCAAAACTAATGTACAGCTTATGATCCCAGTCTGTATGAAGGATAAAGAGGTAGGATGGGAAGGCAGGTGGAAGGGAAAAGATCAAGGACGCTGTCTAATCACTCAGTGGGTTACCGGTTACTAATGTTACTGTGCTATGTGACAGTGATGGCAAATGGACATTATATTTATTTGTTTATAACAGAGAATTGGCCAAGTTGTTAAAGTGCAGTTGCTGAAAGTGTGGCAGAGACTTTGTCATTTCATTTTGCTCCTTTTTGTTTTAAGAATAATTTATCATGCCATATCGGCAGGTAATATCCTGCAGTTGTTAATCAGCGGTATTATAAATGTTTACTGTTTGCTGATCAATACTGGAGATGAGAATTGTCCTCTGAAAAGCTGACTGACCTCAACCTCAAGAAATCATCTGTTAATTTGCCCCTTGATTTGCCACCTTCGCTCCACTGGACATTTTCATCTCAGCCACAGACGCTGTTTCAGAGCGTATGTTGCGCTTACAGCAAAGAGAAATCTCCAAGTCATGCAACTCCAGCTTTTTCCTGCATTTTGACAGAGTGCATTTGTTTAGAGTGCAGATTAACTACAAACCAACGTGTGCATCTCAGTGAAAACAACTGCATCCACCGCTGTCAAAATTAGCCACTTGCCAACTCCAATTAGCTGCTCGTGTTCTGCAGTGATACTGGCAATCAAATGTTCATTCAAGCTGTATAAAAGCACCAACTGCATTTTCCACTCTCCCTTAATCTGCCACCTCTACTTCCATAGAAAAGTATAGCATTTCAGAAAATTACACTAAATTGAGATCTGTGCCTGACTGGAATTTTTTGCAATGTGAAAATACAATGACACCAATTAGAGGCTTCCATCACCTTCAGGGATCATTATCTACTTCAGAGCCTGCTAGTAGGAGTGAGACGGGCAGATGGAAATGAGGAGGGCAGAGAGGAAGCGGGTCTGGGGGGCTGTTTTCCAAGACCTCCCTGCAGCTACGCCTCATTCTTGGTATTCAACCACGTGAATGGCACTGTAGATAAATCCAGCAGCGTTCACAAATTAATTAATTAGTAGCCTGATTCGTTTGTTCAATAGGGGCAGATGCATATACATTGAACATCTCGTCAATATTCTGATGCCCTGTATCATAACATTTATAGTTTAAGCTGTAAAGGTTATAGGTTAAATTTTATTGGTTAAATCAGACATATTATTAAGCCCATCATTACTTTACTGCCAGTCACTGGGCAGGCACTGTTACTTCCTCAAACTTTAAAAAATGAGGAGCTGTTATAATACCTGGTCAGTCAAGTTTGTACTCACAAGTCCTCAAGTATAGACTAAAAATTGACAGTAAATATATCTATAAATACCCATCCATCGGCAACGCTATCTGTAAAGACACACAGCAGACTGACTGTCACTGGTAGAAACATCCAGTTTTCACAGGAAGTCAGTGATGTGAATTCATGTTGTCAGTGCTGTGGAGGAGAGCGCTCGACAACACACCAGTTCATGCAGTCTGGCTGTGTTTTGGCTGAAAGATCCTTCATCAGGATTACATACACAGTCAGCAAAAAAAAAAAAAAAAAAAAAAACTTAACTTCAATTTAAATGACTAACTCAGACCCCACCTATTGCACCCTTTTTTTTTTATTTAAAAAAAAAAAAAAAAAAAAGACCACTCACTTGAACTATATGATCCATAACAATCACGGATGCAGCAATTCTGTTATTTTCATGACTGTGTTTTAAGTTAGTTTACAAGCTAATAAGCTTGGTCACAAAGCCCAAAAATACACACGTTTCTCAATAACCCATTGCCTATTTCTTTGGTTTTAGGATTTGGGCTAACATATAAAACAGCTTATTCTGTCACTAAAATAAACTTCAAACTCAATCTTCAGTTTTGACTATTCAGTGCTTTCCCTTCACTGGTTCATCTGTGATGCACTGCCACCTAGTCTAGGTATACAAACAATGTACAGAAACTAAACTAATGTCTTAACATTGTGCCTGATGTGCACATCGGTCATGTCTGTTGCTCGGCAGTGAACAGACCTGCAGACAGCAGCATTGCAATACTTCCAACTGAGCCCTCTGTGGTGGAAATGAAAGTGAAAATTCTGCAGATTTCTATGTGTTAGTAACTTTTTGACACTTTTCAATCATAGATGTGCAAGACTGTAATATTGCTCTTGTTAACCAACTGGATAGACACACTACTCGTACTGAAAGCACAAGAAATCCTTCTGAAATTGCCCCTCATCAGGACAGGACCGGGGAAACACTGGCCAAATGTACAGGCTGACATGCCATTTCAGTGTCACAAGCTGTGGGTGCAGACGAATAGTTAAAGATTAAAAAGAAGGATTGGAATAGACAGTGGTGCAGTTTGGGTCTCGACTGTGGACTGCAGCACTTAGCACACAAGTCAGAGTTAGACAGCTGAACACTTGTTAAGACTGTCACACACTCGGCCACATCTTGAACTGAATACTGGCCGGTTAACAAGCTGGTGCTAGGAGCAAAATATGTAGCGCTACACCCCCGACTGACACATCAAACCCATGTGCCATCATCGCTACAAAGCAGTTCAACTCAAATGTGCTGTGGGTGATGAGGGCCAGGTCCTGAATACATTATTTTGCCATTTAAATCACTCTGGCTCACTGTCCTTCATTTGTCTGCTTTCTTTGTGCTGACATGCGCTACGTCTCCCATGTACAAATAAACTTTAAAACAGATGTAAATACAGGTATACCCTGATTTTCCATTGAAACCAAATCAAAACTGGCAGCCATGACTTCTTCATTGGGACTGTATTTCCCAGCCACACGCTTGCTACCGTGCAAATGGTGACACTTCCAGAATACGCTCTGCAATTCATGCATTTATATTAAGGAAATTTTTTCACAAGACATGCAAGCTGGCACTGGCGATTTTTCACTTGGCAGTGAACGAGATGGAAGAAGTGAAAATTGCATGACATCTTACTGCCACAATTTGGAAGAGTCTTTTAAACACCCCAATCCAAAGCAATTTTTATTTCTGAATTTAAAATCAGCCATAAATATAAACTTCATAGTAAGTTAAAGATGGGCAGTAAGCAAATCCAGGATTACAAGCGTTAAGTGTGGCAGTTGGCAGTTTTAAGTCTCTCCTCAAAGCACGCCAACTTTTTCTGACAGCGTGTGTCAGGGCAAGCAGCGGGTCGTCTGGCTTCATTCCTGAACTAATGTTAGGTTCACACTGCCAGTCAAGCTGCAAGGTATCAACTGGGGTTAGCAGCAAAGCTAAGCTACCCACAACTTCTGCAACTTAACAACAGGTTGCAGTCTGTTGCCGCGTCAACTTTTCTGACGTTTTACAAACTTTGACATCGTGCGAGGCCTTGATTGTGTGCGTCAGACATGTTTCACCTGATCACTGGGACAGATTACGCACTATTGATCAAGTATCTTCTGGCCTGTGTTCTTTACACTGTCCTAACAGCAGTGCAATCTCTGCTCCATGGGAGTTTAGAGGTTTTTAGCCTGTTAGTAAGCTGTGTACATAAAGAGTAGTGTGGTCTGGTTGCGCTGGGCCAAAACACTCTGCTTCCTGTCTCTCCACAGGGAGGTCAGAGCTCAGGGTCAAACACAGCGCAGCGAATCCAGGAAGGTTTCAGCGCCTTGTTGGACACTTCAACACGGAGGATGCTCTCAAGACACAGATCCATAAAATAAGTATTTATCAAAGTGGGAAAACAAACAACATCCCTTACTTATATTTTATATCTCCCTCCACAGAGCCACAGGATGTTTTAAGTTGACTTTTGCTATTTTGTAGCTCCAACATTGTAATCTGACTTGTCAGAATCAGACTATTCCTGGCTGACAGAACGAAATGAAAATTGTGGAATATTGGATTTCTCCTTTGCCGCACATGTGGAAACATCTATTGTTGCACATCTGGAAAATGCCAGCAGCTAGGCAGAAGAGAGTAAAATTGCAGCAAATTTCCAAACTGTTTATGCAAAACAGTTCCTGCTCCATAAATTGTATCCAAACCTCAATGAGTGTAGTCGGCCAGTCAGGACTAAAATGTATGTGTGGTCCAGTGGATACATCAGAGTTAGAAACAGTTCGAATAGCAATAGAATGATTTAAGCTATGTCTCTGAGTGTCTGCGAGACAGGAATGGGATGCTTATTGGATTAAAGGTTGCTTTCTTTGCAGCACAGGCTATCTTTATTGACAAGTGCACACAGGATAATTTTGTTCATGTTGCAAAAAAAAAATGACTGTGCACTAATGATTGAATGGTGCTTAGCGAGAACAATTCCTCAAATGTATTAAATGTCTAAATTTGATCGTATAAAAGTTAAAAGTTATATCTGCTTGATCTACTTTCTTTCTTTGCTCTTGCTGATTGTGTGTAGGCCCGTGTGAAACACGCTCCTGCAGGTGCCTGGACATGACTTTTGTCTTTGGGACAAGCGGACTGGCATTCCATGGCTCTGCTGCGTCTTACAGACACCCATACGGATATCAGTTTTCCTGCCTCATCCGCCCCTGGGCATGTTATCACCTCCAAAAAAGAAGAGGAGAAATGAAGTGGGAGCATGAGGGCTGTTCCCAGACCAGAACCTCTAAATGAAGACCTCCAATTTAGCATGACTGAAGTCTGATCTGGCCCTGGTAACATATTGCTACCATGTGCTATCCAATATATTCAGACCCAGAGGTGGCTGGGAAATGATGTTAGAGCTCTGGCATCAAAGGGGAAGTCAGGCGCTCGTACTCACACAGTCAGACATGCATACATGAATGTGTGCACGGATGCAAGTACACACACACATACACACACACACACACTCAATATCATTATGAATTCAGCCCCGAACGACTCCAACAGCTCAGAAAGTGAGGGTAGTCAAAGCAGGTGTGCGTCTCTGAACTCCTGCCAATCAAGCAGTAGGAATAGGGTTAGGACAAAACAGAGTGTGTATGTGTCTGTGTGTATGTGTTGGGTGGTGGGGTGTGGAGCTGTGGTTAGCATAGGAGGCTGATCAAGTGTCACTGATACAGCTTCCTGCCCGACATTGTGTTGCACAGCGCAGACTTTTGTTCCCATGGCTCATTGTGGTCAAACTGCAGGGCTGCTCGCTGTTTGACTGCATGTGAATGAGCCGCCACCATTTCAAGGCCAAGCCCGACGTTCAAGAAAGTCTGCGGTGTCTCAAGAATAGCTCCAACGCATACACGATGGCACAAAATGTTGTTCAAAAGGTGAACCAATCGGCAGCATGTGCCGTATGATTGGCTGTTTTTGATTGATGTTTCTGTGTTTAGGAAAAGTGGAATACACGCCCAGCTGGACCAATCTCTGGGTCAGTGTGTTTCAGAAATGGAACATCAATATCAGCACACTTATTCTTTTTTAACTACCGCGCTCTTACCTCCTCCCCTTCTGCTCTCTCTCAAAAGCACAGGCCATATGAACCTGTAATTGCTTTATAATTGGCAGGGTTCTTCTATGGACGTACGTTTCTAAAGGCAGGATACAGAAAAGGGGGATACTGTTTCATCCAGAGACCTTTTAGGTATTCCAACGCAGCTTTTATTCAAAAACATGGAGAGAGAGGCAGCGACTGAAAAGTTAGTGTCACTTCCGAAAATGCTCCTCACATTTGATTTGATATTGGTACCCAATTTTGCTCTTCAGTCCAAACTAAAATCATTGCTCAGACTGAATTTACCACAGGATCAGAATCAATAGACCATCCATGTGTAGCTGTATACCTTTTGCTCTCTATCTCACATGTGTACAGAGTCTCTCACTGTCCATATTATGGTGCTATTTCATCATACATCATTGTATATGTAAATGTAGACTCAGCTGATGTGTGTGTGTGTGTGTGTGTGTGTGTGCATGAATACATGATCAGATCGTTTGTATCTGTTTAAGAACATGCATATATGTGAAGAAAGCAAATATAGGGAAAAATGCACACACTGACTCAGTTAAATTAAGTTAAAAAGATAAAGAAAAAATAGGAGCAGGAAACGTAGTAGCATCATGGCAGGTGGAGGCACTCCATAAAGGATGCATTTAGAAAAATCTTGGAGGTAACATCCCGCCACGAGAGAGAAGATTGAGTAAAAGAAGGCAAACAGACCATCTTTGTCCAACAACAGAAGACATACTTTCTTATTTTTTTCTCCTCTCTTCCTTTTTTTATTCACAGTTGCCTCCTGCTCCATCACAAGCCACTTTGCTTTGATTCAGCTCCATATCTGTATTTTAAATGACTCAATTACACAGGGATCCCGCGGTGAAAATTACGGATGTTTTCCACTATTTCTCTCTACTGGGACACCATGACCCCTCCCTGGCTCCAATAACCCCCCACCTCCTCCGTCCTCCATCCCTCTCCCCCTCCCCGGCTGCTCTCTCCACATGTCCTGTTCTCCTCCTCTCCCACAATCGCCCATTTTCCTTGAAAAATGTTCGTTTTGCTGTATGTATCTGCGACTGAGAGGAAATAATAGCTAAATGGTCTTGTTTGTGAGCTCTTTGCACTGGGAGCTGACAAAGAGTGTTTTTGCAGGTAATTCTTCTGCTGTCACCGCGGAACAAGCCATCGAGAGACTTCTTAGAAGTGACATGAGGCACCGTTCAAATCCACGTGTGACAGAAATAAAAGCA
The DNA here is from genome assembly GCF_902150065.1 of Myripristis murdjan. Taxonomy (NCBI): domain Eukaryota; kingdom Metazoa; phylum Chordata; class Actinopteri; order Holocentriformes; family Holocentridae; genus Myripristis; species Myripristis murdjan. Next base: position 21,528,368 of record NC_043991.1, read on the forward strand.
TATCAGCAGGCAGAGTTTGGGAGATGGACAGAGCCTTTTTTTTTATTCATCCAAAGCAACCGGTGTTTGTGATTCCTTTCAGCATTTTAAAACCACAGCTTATGGGGGTCTGAGGCGTTGTGAGAGTGGAATGGGCTATCTTTGATGTACTCTGGTGGTTTTAAATCTGTTTGCAGGATGAAAACCTCACCTACTGCTGTGTGTGACACCCATCTTCACTGAGGTGCAATGTGGCAAGTAATGCGCGCCAAAAGTGTATGGATGGGTCAGCTTTCAGGTGTCATGTCAAGACAAGTCAGGTTTATTTATACAGCTTTTCATAAAGGAATAAACTCAATGCTACACATAATAACCACACATAAACATAATAATGATAATGATAATAACAAAATGTATTTGTATAGTGCTTTTCAAGATGCTCAAAGACACTTAATAAAGCAAATAAAATCCCATGGGATTAAATAATGGTACAAAAGTAAGTTGGATAAATTAAAACAACCTGAGAAAATTTCAGCAACGTAAAAAAAATTTCATTGTAAAAACACTTGGTTTTGTTTACATTCAAATATCTCTCATCCAAGTTCGCACTGTGTGTATTTGTTTGTGTATATAGCAGAATGTTTGAAAAAGACATTGGCCAAGCTATATTTTTGAATATTTTGAAAGTTGCATTATATTCTTATAATATATTGTGTGTTATATGTTGCCCACAATGACGGAGAGCTGGAAGAGCATGTGATGTAAACAAAATGGGAACCCAGTTTTCCTAGTTTGCACTACAGCACCACTACAGACCACACTGGGTATTTTAACCAAAACTGGTATCTGGCTGCAGACTAGGAGAGGCTGCTGATGAGCCAAGCCTCTGGTGGGCCAGAAATACCCATGGTGTGTTTGAAGTATGAAAACAGTTTAATGAGAACTTCACACAAGGCTGAAATTTGCTTCAAGTGGTTTCTGTCAGAAGTTGAGGATAAGGTATGGGCTTAAGGTTAGGGCTTGGATTAGGGATGAGTGATGAAAATGTTACCTGTGTTACATGCGTTTGCATGCCACATTTCTCTGACTTGTTCTCCAAGTCTGCAGCTGAATGCTACTCAACCAAATGCTTGAAAGAACAGGATGTTTTTAAGTCACCTTTTAAAACGGGTCATAGTAGCAACAGGCCTCAGATCATAAGACAGCTTGTTCCAAGGCAAGTGATTGACAGAGAGCACCTTCACTAGATTTAGTAAGGTTACATAAAGATACTAATGGTACTAAAACCACTTTAAATACAAACTTAAAGGGCACGTCCATAGCTCATCTGATAGAGCGCGTACCACGCATCGAGGCTGAGCTCTTCCTGCAGTGGCTCAGGCTTCGATTCAGGGCCGCATGCCATCCCCTGCCTTTCCTGTCACTATCAACTAAGGCAGAGAAAATCTTTAAATATAAACTAAAAACTTGAAAGTTTGCATTTAAACTAGTTTTCGTACACCTTTATTTTTATTAATTATTTACTATTATAGTTATTATTAATAGTAATTCTGACAATTGTGGCTATTAGAATCTGAAACTATAGCCATTGTAAGACTGTAGGCACTTTACGGCAGTGTCACAAAAGGACAGCTCAAATCCAGTTTATTTCCCATAAATGGTTTGAATTGTGATTTCAGACCAATCAAACCCAACCAAAACAGTCTCCCAACTTCCTGGCGTGGTTCACACAACATTCACACAGCATACATCACATTACCATCCATCATAACACACACCATAACAACCAAATAACCAGTGGCATTAATCATTTAGATCATCCTAGGGATTCATCGAGAGCCAGAGAGACTAAGCCAACAGGATAGCTACCTTGAGCCTGATAGGGCCCTCATCCTTTCAGCACCTAGCAGAGCAACAGATCGAAGGACATAATGAGTGTGTGCCAACAAACAGACCCCAGCAGAAGACCCCCCGGGAGAGGGATAGCCAGAGCAAGAGCAAAGTCACTGGCAAAGGAAGGAGATAAATCTATTGATCTGAGATAAACATGCTGCATTACTGCTGCCTGGGGGACGTCTGGGAAGTGGAGGAGGGTGTAATGGTGAAGGAGATTTTTTTTTTTTTTTTTTTTTTTTTTTTTTGGATAGAGCTGGTTATTGGGACATAGGCTGGGCTTCAGTGAAACTACAAAGAAAGCAAGAGTTTTCATTGAAAGACACATAAAATAAAGACCTAAGACATAGGGCTTTCAGGAGGTCAACTGAGTCTGTGTTAAAGTTGCATTATACACTCTGGCCACTTCATCAGGTCCACCTTCACAATCAAACACAACTGTTGTGCCATAAAGTTTACTTTTCTGATGCCTATAATGCTCAGATTTTCTTTTTGTCACAGTAATAGTATGTGTAAATGTAATCCAGTACGACCTCTGCAAACTACAATCTCAATAACAAATGGATAATTCAATTCACACATTCTCAATAATGTCAACACAAACTGAATGTTATAAACTTTTGTAAAAGGTAGAATTTATGGCAGAGCTGTTGCATTGAACTGCATCAGACAGTACAGGTAGACCTGATAAAGTGGACACTGAGTGCATGTATCACAGGCTGTGATCTTAATTTGATTCATTTATGTACAAGTGGCCCCCCCTAACCTTAGGCCAGTGTGTATATATATACTGAATAAACTGTTTAATACCAGGTTCAACAGGTTAAACAGCCAGTCAGGAGCATGGATCTAGATTACAGCCAGTCATTATCAAAAGCAGGTTGTGTGTATTTAGGTGTGTACTTTTTGGTGAGATACAGAAACCTCTTGAAGGAATGTATGGAGGACATGCAAGTGCCAGAATTAAAGAAACAAGTAAACTAAACAGGCTGTAGAGGTGACGTACAGCCTCAGAAATACATACAGAGAAAGGTGCAGCATGACATTCTGTACATTTCCTATACGAGAACAGTCCTTGAGTTCCTGTGATAAACAATGATTGTAGTTTCAGGATTGACTTGATTTTTCAGAAAATTCTTACAGCACCAGAAACAAATGAGGCTCACATTATTAACAAAATGACAAATATGATGGCACACACTTAGTGTTTCTTACAACAAAGATTACACTTACATCAGTTTACCTCCATAACACCAGGAAAGAAAAAAAACTTCTTCTGTGAAGAACAGAACCAAGAAATTACTGTGAAAGCCCTCAACTCACTGTAGCCAAAGCACTTGACCAGTTACAATAAGGTAACTTAATCTGGCATTGCAAAAGGTTATTGATTATCGTTAACCCATAGAGACAAGAGACTCAAGTCTAGTCAGTGTTAGTGGCGGTAGAGCTACATATTGCTGTAACAGGAGATAAGGAAGTCCTCACCCTCATTAACCCTTTTAGATGGGCAACATTGAGCAGCAGGCAAAATATTTCTATTTTTCCATCAATATTTCATCACCGGCTCAGGCCAAACAAAGCAAGGGGCTTTGACCGTAATGGCCCCCCATCTGTCTATAGATCTTAAGAACATTATTGTATGGGTGTCCTTTGACACCAGAAAATAGGCTTCAACATCAAGGAGCAAATCGCATACACGCACAGGATCCATGGATGTTAGCTTGCCTGGGAGGCAAAGTGTATCTCACTTGATTTTGATGGCCCCTCACAGATGGTGCCTTGATGTTCTCGCTGTATATCATATTTCATGACAGTATGAATGAAGCGGTTATTTCATCTAGGGCAACAAAGTCAGTAGCTGATCAATATTTCTCATCGAATGAATACAAATGACAAAACTATGAAATTTCTTAACTTTTGGTTGATGTAAAATGTTGGTCTTGATTGGCTATTGATTGCTCAGCATGACTCTCACAGTCCTAAATCAGTTCAACCCAGTCAAAACACCAACTTTGGTTCACCAGCATTGTCTCAGCATCTCAGTCCACAAAATGTCAGCAATATTCAAATTTGGTTGAGGCCTGTACTCTAAACAGCACCATTAGTAAATATATAAAAACATGTAAATATAAATAATAAATACAAACAGACTAAACCTATCAGCATGATATGTTGGCCTGTTGTAAATCTTTCTCATCGTCTCAAAGCAGTGAGGGAGTGACCTCATCTTTTGCCGGCCCATTAGCGTTCTGCAAAAACCTCAGGGGACGCTTCCATTAACCCCTTCTTGCCAAGAAAGCATGAAGTGAAATTACAAGAAACAAGAGGCAACATTTTGCTGCACCAGCAGTTTATCGAGATATTGTTAAGTGTTCTTATTATGGCATGAGCAAAAGCCAAAGTCATATTAACCAAGGCAAAAACACAAGGAAGGCATGGGGAGGAAAGAATCATCCGAGCTGTTGGTGTCTTATTCAGAATGAGTTGATGCAGCAAATTTCTGAGGGATTTTCTGCACGCATAGGGATGATGTAGAAACCTTTCTAGGGTCAAGCCGAGGTTTTCATGCCCCGCCGGCCTCAGCAGGGTGTACCTGGGAACCCTGGAGGCAGGTGAAGGCAGGGCCCGGCTCCCAGGGTGAGGAGCAGACACAGAGGGACTGACATTACAATAGAGCCCCCGTTCGGCTACGTGGGCTTGGGTTACACACAAACCATAATGAAGGGGAAGCACTTCGGCTTCTAATTGGTGGTAATTGACCCCCCCTCGCGGACATTGTTCCTGTCTTATTGTGTGGCCGGCCGTTTAAGAACAGAGGTCAGTGAACATGGGAGCCCTCTCCACACAGACAGGTAGAAAAGGAGCAGGGATTGAATAACCAGAAAATATTCTTGATGGATCAGAGACAGGGGCTTTGTTCCAGTATTTCATTCTCTTACAAATGAATATTGTTGTCAGAAACTCCTATTTTGTGGTTTTTATGGGTTGAGAAAATTCTCAGCAAAACTGGAAAATGCGTCAACATCATGATAAAAACATAGCTATGGAACTGGTGAGCAATTCCAACATTATGTGCTTATTTTCTTATTCAGTGAAAGAAAAGGACACGGCAAGAAAGAGTGGTTGAATACATAATAAAGAAGAGGAAAAGACAACATGACAACAACACAGCGCAAAGGAGGTGTTTTCATGATTTCCTCCCACCATACCCCCCCATACCCTCCAGCTCCCAGCCTGATCCACATCATCAGTTTCCAGGCATGGCTGCCCCCTCCTTGTCGCCAGTGGCCCATGACACGCCATCTCAAGAGGTCGTATCAGCCCTGAACAAAAGCCTCTTTTGTACCTGTGCTGTAAGAGAGTGACATGGACTTGAAGGTTAGCCGACCGGGGCTCCCGAGGAGACACAGTCACACAGGAGTGTCCATTAGGGCTCCATCCTGTGTCGCCACTGACTTTCATGTTGCACTATTGTTATTCTGCTGTCCCCTGAGAAGCAGACACAGAGAGGGTAATGAGGGGTAATTGGCGTGGGGTCAAGGATGATTAATTCCCTTGGTCAGGTGTCAGCCAGTTTTCATACCTGACTGAGTAGACAGGTAGGCGGATGAGGGCTGGAATATGAGATGTGGTGGGCAGGTGGGTGAGTGGATCCAGGCACACATGCAAACACACACACACAGAGGATCCTCTATTAAAGAGAACTGTATTTAAATCAAAACAAGGTCACAGGTAACTAAAATACAGTGCTTCTCATGAAGATGATTTTTATTGTCATCACTGGGTAAAAAAAAATGTCATGAAACTGTGAGGTCATACAGAGAGCGGCCAGTTTCTCTTGATTAAACAAGTGATGTTGCTGCAGATGAAAAACTAACTTCACATGTATCAGTGGGTGTGATGCTATCAGGACACAACCTAATTTTTTGCAGATTTTTTTTTTTTTTTTTTTTTTTTTGGCATTTCTGCATTAGTAGTGACAATGAAATGAGACAGGAAAGACAGGGCAGAGAGAGGTGATGACATGCAGCAAAGGGTCTGGGCTGCATCTGATCAAGGACGAGACAGTATCATTATTCAACAAGGCCCACTCAGTCCTGCAGACCCCCAAACTCCTTTTTTTAACGGCTACTGATTCTCAGATAGTCTCAAATCTAGGTGGGATAATGGTCACAAGTAATACTAAATGAGAAAATTCACATTTTTAACTGTGACTGCCACCCCTTTGAAATGAAAATGCAGCTCTCATACAGAGACACATGCTGCACAATTCATCTATAACATCAGTCAACATTTCCCAGGATCATATCTGTTCAGAAACCAAGAAAGTTTAAAGGTCACCACGATCCTCCCCCTCCAACCACTGAAGCCAGATTGAGATGGATAGCTGTCCCCATCCCTCCTACCTCCCCTTCAGCTTGACTGACTAATCTGAATACCTCTCCATCCATCCCTTCATTCTAACCGGGCAATTTTGGACGCTGATTATCTTGCAACCTGTATGTTCACGGCAGTAAATGCAGGGGCTGGCTGGTAATTGACCAGGCAAAGACTGAGACGCCTGCAGTGTAATTGAGCGGGGGCTGAGGGGCTCTTGCGAGACTGAAAGGGTCCGAGGATCCCTCATTGCCTATTAGACCTAGCAGGGGGTCTCCTCTGCAGCATGACTCTACCATGAGGCCCACCTCACCCGGCACCTCAATACAGGATTGACACCTTTCAGCTCTGGTGACGGGAGGGAAGTGCTCACCCAGATCTGGGCTGAGCTGGTGCAGCCTAGAGACTGTGAAGGGTAGTGGTAATGGAGAGCATAATAAAATCACAAAATAACGGAAACACCTAACTACACACAGTGTGCATATTGGGAACCTAATGAAATGCTGTCATACAAGTAACTGGTGGGAATGAGAAAGAAAGCCTCCAGTTTTGTGAGCAGTGAAAGAGCCAGAAATCTAGTAAAGCAAACAGTGGACCTCATGGCTGCCTATACTGTTACAGATCCAACCAACAGCAACTGGTCAAAAGAATCCATTGGCTCTGTCCAAAAGTAGGAAAAAGGATAAAAGATGACTCATTGGACCAAATTACTTATTTTTTGGTGATATAAGATTTTCATCCAACAACAATGTGAGACTTCCACCCACTGAAATATCTGGTGAAAACGACTAGACTTTGTTCTTTATGTGAGTATTCACTTATTCAGTTGCTAAGGGATACAGGTTTTGTGATCCTTGCACAAGGTTATGTATCGTCGTGCATTAGCTTTTGGCAGCCCTGCCATAAATACTTGCTTTGTAAGTTCAATGAACATTTTTTTTTTTTTTTTTTTGGCGAGAGAGCTGATTGAATCCTGTGGTAGTTTTCCAAAGCTGTAATTTTGTGGTGTTCAATAACTCTCCCGTTAAATGTCTGTTGCTCCCTGAGCTTTGACTTGCAGCCGCTGTTTCTCTTTTTCTGATGCAGGTTGTCGGTCTGAAAAAAGTGCTTATGATTTTTGGGAATGTTCTTCTTTGTACGTGACATTTAGGTGACCGATGAATGTGGTTTTAAAGTTGGAAAACTTCTAATGGACATTCAATTAATATGACTATGAATATGAAGCCTTGCAGTGATGGTGTAGTGTTCCTGTTGTTTGTAAACCCAGTGTACTTTGTGTGATATTGGTTTTTACAAGGTTGAAAAATGAAAATGTTATGCTGCATTTCAGTCCCACCAGCCATAAATGAAACTTGAGTAAAAAGCATACAGCTCCATACTCATGCTCAAGTTATTTAGTGTGAATCAAATCACTGTTATTATTGAAAACAAGTTATAATGAATCTCTACACATTTAATCTTTGTCTCAAAATGCCTCTCCCTCTACCCCCAATCTCTTCTCTCCATCCCTGAAGCCTTGGGACCCCATACTGAGCAGGGAAATATACATATGTGGCCAATTGGCTTTTCTTCCACCTGACTTGTGCCATTTGAGCTCAGAAATAGGCTTATCACTTCTGCTCCAGTGGCTATCAGCGAGCAAGCCACCAGGTTGACTTTTTCCTGTGCAAAACTGCAGCAATGCTACTGCTTCATCTACATATTATAAATATGATACAGTGTCCTCAATGCCCTCACATCTTCACGGGGCAGTGCTCAAAATGTCTTAAGAGTTAAACAGGCAGGCATTAATAAACAAACAGGCTCTGTGCCAAAGGCATCAACTATTAATCACTATCAGATACCATGGATTTAGCATGCAAACTGGTGATAAAAGTCTCAGTGTTTTGCTTTATAATGAATTTTGTGAACAAAACCACTAAAAGAAGCACATCAAGAGGCAAAACACAGTTCTGCATTTCTTTATTGTAACAAAGACCTCCTTGTTAATGCACTTAGGTTTAAGAACTGACCTTTTACTGAGGGGCAGAGAAATTTATGAAACGACATACTACAAGAGATACATGCTCCTAAGATGCCCATCCAGAACACCAGTAAACCAAACCTGAACAATGATGAATTTTGCTGACCGGCAATAAGAGATGAATTTTTATTGCCCGTCATGATTTTTGCCATGTTAGGTTTTACATATTTTATTTATCTTTCTCAACAGTTAACAGGCTGTAAAATGTATATTTTAGAGAATCTGATTAAACTGTTAGGGTCCTATCTTAGACCTGGTACAAAGTGGCACCAAACGTGATGCAAGTGTTTTTGTTGGTTTCCAACCAGCACAGTTATTTTCCCATCCACCACCCATGCTTTGTAAATAGCAAATGCCCATTTGTGTCCCCATGGGTGCATTGTTGGGGCATTGTGAGCTTGGGGCAGTTGAAATTGATTGACCAACAAAAACCAGGTGTGAAGTCAGTGGCAGAGTTTTCATTGGTATTTTAAGGATGCTTTGTGAAGATAATAATGCGTGCCTACATGGGTGCACGCCAACACAGGTACACTCTGCTTGTTACACACAGAGGACTTCTTCACTTCAGGGAGCTTTGATGGAGTCCTGCTGTTGCTGTAGATGGTCTGCTTGTGCACTTTTACTTCATGTATGATCAGATACACCAGTATAATAGAAATTGGCCAAAGGAGAAGGTGCACCTGGTTTTTTTGTTATGTCCAAAAAACACACCCATGATTAATTAGATCAAGTACAAGTACTAAGTACTAAAAGAGATACAGAGATACATGCTCCTAGGATACCTTTCCAGAACACCAGTAAACCCAATCTGAACCATGTGCCTGGTGCAATGACCCTTTTTTCCACCGTTAAAACAGCAAAAGTGTACTTGGACACACCCTAACTGCACTTGCGTCATGCTCCTCAGAGGGTGAGTTTAGATTTTTAAAACAGAGCCCTTAGTGTCTTGGTTATCTGGATGGTGCATGTGTGTCCATAAAACTGACAGGAGACAATAAGGCAAGAGGGAGACGACATAGGGGTAAAGTGGTCTATATTTACGACTGCTTAAGACAAAGTGGAGAGAAAGAAAGGCTGAGAGTTCACATCACGACACCATATTAGATCTTGGTGCTGGACAAACCCTGCAAACGGTGGTGTTCCCTTAGCCTGTGGAAGAGAAACATGAAGAAAACAAGAATAAGAGAGCTGTTTAAAGAGCAGGCACCATGGATATGTATTTTGAGTAAGCACTTTAACAGATAATTCATTGTAATCCTCAACTGCAGCAAAGACCCAAGACGTGCTGACCTGACAGCGTTGACCTTGATGAACCCAGAGGCATCACATGGGTCATAGTCTCCTTGAACGTCCATGCTGCAGCAAGAAGAAGAAAACAAAGAGGTAGAAGGATCAAGAGAAGGACTGATGCTTAAGTCTGATGTTGGAGGGAAACAAAAAGGGAAAAAGGGAGAACTAAAGGAAAAACATTACAGGGTTTCATGGTAATAAAATTATTGAGACATTTGGTATCAGTGCAGTATATTCAAGAGATATGGAGCCTCATCAACCACTGGGATAATTGGATCATTGATAATGTGCTCTTTGGAAATAATGTTTCAATCAATTTCCCCGTGAATGCTCATCTTAGACATGTTTGTTCCTGAATAACAGAGAATCAATAGCAGACAATCAAAATGCGCTCACATACACAAACACACAAACACAGGCAACTCATTTGAAAACCCTATCGTATCAAACCCGAGCTGCATGGAGGATGACTTTGTAACCTGGCGTTTCTTTCTGATTTTATCCCCTTCTTTTAAGAAGTAGTAAATCTGCAACTTGCGGTCTTGTGCTGGTGTGTGTTCGGTATTGTCAAAGCCGCTTGTGGCACAATCATCTCCTCTCTTCAATGTGTGTGAATGTTTCACAAAAGAGGGTCCGTGTGCTCTGTAATTACAGCAGTTTCTACCTGCAGTGCTTCACACACTCCCTCCCTTGCATCCTGTCCTCCCTTTCTACACCCCCAGCTCCCAATGTAAGGTCTGCACTCATCCCTCAAAAGCACTTAGCAACAGAGGAAATTGCCAACAAATGATAGAATAAACACTATGAAAAGAAAGACCGACAACTAAATCATCAACTCTCAATACAAGGCTCCCTACCTACCACCTAAATGCCATTATGAGTGAGTGGCTTCCAAGGATGTGGCACTGTGTGCGTGTGTGTGCATGTGTGTGTGTGTTCAAGCATGTGATATTTTGTGTGTGCATGTGTACAAGTTTATTTGTGTAGTCCTCTAAGAAACCCTGCAGTCTAATTGAGAGCAGAGCCAGTGGAAAGCCAGTAGGGTGACATTTCTGTCTCAGATGGGTGCGCGGGCTGCATGTAGCACCACTGTGTTAATGACACCGTTTACCGCTGCCCAGGGAGAGCCAACAGGACGCCAGCAGGGGTTTCACTATATCTACGTGTGTGATTGAGGCAGGTAAATCGGTGTGTGTATGCTTTAAGACCACTTGTCAGTGACATAGTGTGGTATCTGTAAATTTAACAGCACCATGTTTAAGTTGTGTGCATCTGTGTGTGATCTGAAACACACAGATGAAACCTTTTCCACCCAATGGCCCACCTTCATTATCATAACGTGCCAGGACCCGTAAGAAAAAAAGCTGTTTTCCTTATTAATTGAAATGGTAGTCGGTCATACAATCTGAATTGTCCATGAAACTCAAATTCTTTAAAAATTCAAATTACAAAAAAATTAGTAACTAAAATCATTATATATTTTATAAATTTTTAGTAACTGTGCCTCAATAAAAGTCATAAAACACACACACACACAAAAGCAGCCCCAGATCCAAAAACAGGACTAAATCGACAAAAACAGGTTATCCCAACAACATCCCAAGTTAATGCCTGACGTATTGGTAGCTGGTTCGGGTCGGGGTGTGAATCTTGAATTAATAGATGGGGTCAAGTCCAAGAAAAAAACAACAACAACAACACACAAGTGGACTGCTCCCTTCTCTTCATTCACTGTCAAGCTCACTCAGCCACCGCTCTGGTTATTCTCCCTCTCTGTACTGGAGTGTGTAGACAGCCTACGAAGAGTACATGGGTACGGAGCAACATTACTGATATGAAAGCTCAGGCACGGCAAAACGCCCTTGGACAAACTTGAAAATTGTGGGAAATGGGTCGCGTGCTGTATTAAGCTTTGGTTTGGGTCAGACACGGGTTTGTAAAACTGGACCCATGCAGGATTCTGGCTTCTACCACTGGCATTCTGCGGCTGACTAGAAGGGCGCTGGCAGCCCATCAGTGGGCCGTGGTGCATCGGTTGAGAAACCCTGATTTAAATTAAACAGATTTATGATGGAGGTTTGTTTAGGGGTTGATAATGGGCTCCTTTACAGGGCACCCCTGGGCCCATCTGTCTGTGGCCCTGAGGACTTTGTGCTGCTGCAACACAACACCTCTCTCATCCTGATGGGACGTCGCAGCTGAGAAGTTTGTCTTTGTTGGTAATGGGACGTATGGTGAACAGGAATATTAGTGTTTGTTGGACAGAAATGTGGAGTTTCTTAGCAGCTGAATGAGAGAGAATGTGTGTGTGACTGACTGAGCAATTAGTTATTGAGTTGGGATGGGATGATGCATCAAAACTCAAATTTATCACAATGCAAAATGTGACATTATGCATTGTGGGGCAGAAACATGGACTGCATTATTACCTACTGTACAAATCTGATGCCTGGCATAAATTTCACAAACCACTCAAGAAAAAATATATTATTTGCACTTTGTAATGTCATTTTAAAATAGTTTACATTTTAGTAAGCCGGTGCTATTGCCAGAAAGATCTGTGGCTCAGAATTAAACATAATTCCCAGCATTCTCTGTTTTGTTGTCGATTAAAAGTTAATTCACTACATCATAGTGTGCTGCACCAAATCTCCCACCCCATATTGTATTCTGAATTGTGAGATTAGCATATTATTTATCCTCTTTACCAAATGTTCCACTAAAAACAGAATATAGCTAAAAGAAACACAGAAGAAAAAACTAGCTAATACAACAACTAATAAGACTGAGGGCAGTGGACTGTAAGAGTACAGTATGTTCACACACTCAAGTACACACATAAATACTGTGAACAAGTACATACAGCCAAGCTATTGACATTTTGTCTTTTGCACTTGCCAAATCAGACCACAGAAGTGAATGGGCAGCTGTGTGAGACATGTTCCCTCTTCTCCCCAGTGAAATCACCTCTCTTTCTCCTCTGGCTGAAAATGCCATTAACCCCCTGACTTTAGGATACAACTGGAGTGTGTGTGTGTGACTGAAAGGGAGATGGAAGTGGAGATGAGGAGGCATATGGAGGGGCTTTACTTTGGTCAGAGCTGAGCTTGCCTAGAGGGCATCGGGGGTCAGCCTCCTGAACAAACCCACTGTTACACACAGCAAAGAGGCCAGGAGGGGGGCGGAGGGCGTGCGTGCCCTGAAGGAACTGAGCTTGACACTCCTCTGATGTCTTTGTGAGGCCGGGTCGGTTGAGTATGTTGGTGTGGAGGTGGGAAGAGGACGGGGAAGGCTGACCCTCTGCTAACAACGGTGACTGGTGAACATGTGGAACAGCTGTACTGTGCCCTGAGCAGCCAAAACATTCATACAGCTGTCAAGTAAAAACAAGCACAACCTCTGTCACACCAATATGTGGAAGCTCCTCATTTGCGCGCGCACACACACACACACACACACACACACACACACATGTATATTTAAGGCCAAATTTTACTTCTGCACTGGAGTGTCGCCGCAGCTACCCCATATTAGCCTGTGATGGTGTGAGCATTCATTGTTGTGTGTTGGAGAATCCATATGCACAGAGCTGATCACTGAAACACACTTTTTGTTTTTATTTTCACCAATTCCACACTAATGAAGCAAGGATAAAAACGGAAACAATATTGTTTACATTATGTGAAACAGACACTTCCCTCTCAGACACGCTGGCAGCGTCCAAAGTGACGTTTTGGGATATTTCTTACCATTAATTTAGAGACATTTTTGCTCACCTACTAATTAACACAAAAGAAGTACAAAGCGATCTAGCAGACCAGTCACAGCTTTCTAGGTCTCTTGCCCTCCGTGCAGTGACACATCAACAGTGCAACTACAGAGAAATTTTGACAACTAATTGTTATTTTCATTATCAGTTAATCTGTTGATTATTTTCTCAATTAAACTATTAGTTGTTTGGCCCATAAAATGTCAGAAAATGATAAAAGCATTGATCGAAATTTCCCACAGACCAAGGTGACATCCTCAAATGTGTTGTTCTGTTACAACCCACAGTCCACAACCCAAAGATACTTAGTTTACTGTCAGAGTGGACTAAAGAAACCTGAAAATATTTATATTTGATAAGCAGGAATCAGAGAATTTGTAAATTCTCTTTTTTAAAATGACTCAAAACAATTAATCAATAATCTAAATAGTTTTGCGTAATTGACACAGAAGTACAAACTGGTCTTAATTGAATTCTCTCCACTTTCTCCTGCTTACCTGACCAACTCTTCGTTGTAGAGAGACTTGGGTGACTCTCGTCCCAGGATGTAGACCTGGCCCTTCAAGACTGTCAGCTGCACCTTGCCCTCCACATGCTCCTGGGACTTTGCTATGCAGTGGCGCACAAACTCACACTCTGGACTGTACCAGAAACCTGAGGTGGGAGAGGGAAGTGGGAGAGTATGCTTGTAATGATTCACTAGAAGACTTTTTTTTTTTTTTTTTAATGTTTTGCTTATGTGCGCCAAATATATTTAAATACACACACAAACTGTAATTCAAAACCAGTGATGTGAGACAAACACCCAGACAAACACCCTAACCTGGCCTACTATCTCATCTCAGCAACAAAAAGGAAAAGTACACCTGGATTTTTGCATTCTGTATATCTCTCTACTATATTCTGAATGTGAAAAAAAATGCCATGCAAGTTATTTATTATGAAATGTTTAAGTAGTGCAGTAGCAAACCATCCAGGATCAGGCAAGTGCAGCAAACACACGCTCCTCCTCTTTTAAATCCTCCATTAGCAGCGGGGCTCAAAGTGACACGTGCAACGCCCACAGCTCCCCCTTTTATGTAACCCAAAATTTCTCACCCCTCTGGTCTCATTTCTGCTCCAGGTGAAGCTTGTACACCCCTTTCTCTTCGCCAATTTGTGTGACCTGGCCTGTCAGTCTTTGAGACAGATGGGCTTGGGATATGTGTGTGTGTGTGTGTGTGTGTGTGTGTGTGTTAGGGGGTCAGGCACGCCCCACTCAGCAGGGGTCCTCTTCTCATCAATGGCTGACCTCCACCTCGTCGTCTGTCCATGTTCAAAGGCGGACTCCTTCGCTTCTTTCATTGCCTCTGAACTAGCAGAGCGTTGTGGTCATGACAGTGACACGCCGGCCTCAGTTTGGTTCACGCTCTGCTCATTCTGTTTGATCTCTTCGTTAACAAGCTGCACGTTTCTGAGTGGGATACTGCTGTGTGTGTGCTCCTGATTTTAGAGCAGATATAAAGAACAATGCAGCCATTTTTTTGTTGCTACTGCGCTAGAAAAATGGATTGAGAAATTCTGCTGCACTAATGCAAGACTGAGGCAAGACAGGAAGACTGAGGAGGTCTCATGGCACACTGTTAGCCGCCTGTGTTACACAGGTTTTGTCAGTCTTCTAAGTGTATCTGAAGAGCTTTTAATGATTTAAATCCACAATGAGTTTAATCTCTAACCCCCTACAAAAGCAAGCACCTTTGTATGTGTGTGTGTCTGCTTTCTGAAGGCCCTCTCTCCCTTTCTGACTCTTTCTTTCTCTGGAGGGTATAATTGAAGTGGCCTAGTAATCAGTCTCTAATGGCACTGATCCTATTATGTGCATGAAGGTGCAGGAGACAGGAGACAGAGCAGGAGGGAGGATTAGGACACCTGAGCCAGAGGAGGTTCAGGCGCGCGCACGCACACACGCACACACACACACACACACACACACACACACACACACACACACACACACACACACACACACACACACACACACACACACACACCTCTCTGATACATTGTGCTTAGTGATGAGACAAATCACTACAAGACATCAGCTAGTCAATTATAATGGTTTAAGAATTAAAATATGGCTTCATCTCAATCAGAACAGTCCAAACTGTATTTGTCAATGTGTGAAAAGGAAGATTGTGATGAAATGTCCAATGATGCTGATGCAAATCACTATGGAGCTTCTCTGATGACGGTGAACATGAGACTAGTTTTATGGGCTTGTGCAAAGTTTGTTTAAAATTTTAAATCCAAACGGACATCTAGTAAAAAATTAGAAAATGTGACACGCTTGCAAGAACATCATCTTTGGCTGTGTCCCAGTCAGATACTGTATATGTATCAACTGAGTGATTCTCTCCTCTGTAAAACATAACTGAATAGACATCACCTCCCTTGTTTTCTGACTACAGGAAACTGCAGTAAATATTTACTGATCCAAGGGAAAATATTGCATTATAGTCCATAAATTACAATTACAATCAATCATCACCTATTGAGATGCTGTCAGCGAGTTGAGAAAGTAACACATCATGCGTCATTCTTGCTCCAGCAACGCTCGCACAGAATTTCAGGATTAATTAGGAAATCCTTTGCTTTAATTATAAAAGAAATGAAGGGAATAACACCCAACAAAGCTGAAATCATTTAATGATTGAAATAGATTATTCTACTTTTAGCACTGCTACTTTCTGATTAGAAATAACTAGCGTTCACATTTTCAGGCAGTTCACAATCAAAATACATGTTTTTTTTCTAGCAGCAGCTCCATAACTCCTTGCTGATGCCAGAAAGTCAGACTTGAGCAATAATCTGTTATATCACAACTAATATGATGCACTAATTGAATGGAAATTCACAATTCCAGTTAATACAAAAGTAAGCATAAAAACAAGCAATGACTTAGCACTCATGAGACACTGTTTACTAAATTATCAAACAGTTACAAAGTGCTTCTCTTCTGCTTCTTTTCTTTTTTTTTATTCCTGATCTTTTGTGGTGATCTCAAGTGATACTACAGCAACAGTACAAAGTACAAAAACTGTTTTGTCAGAGAAAACTATTTCTCCATTCACAGACTTAATTGCTGCAGTTAAAAATTTTAAATGAATCTTAAAAGTTAACATGATGCACTAGCAAACCATCTGATGCAAGGGTTTGATGCCACTGTGAACTCGGATATTTCAAGCCACTGTTTTTGAGGTTAATTAGCTAATTGCCATTTATTTTGAAAGCAATTTTTAGGGTTATTTATTTGAAAATGCAAAAACAAAAATGAGAGAATTACAAACTATGCAACTATATTGGAGGTTTCAATTCCGATGCCGCTGGCTGCTGAAAGATAAATTCATTTTTTCATGTACATATGGAAAAGGAATAAACTAGTTTGAGTGATCTGGTCCATGTGTGCATCTCAGTGTCTTACCGTTGTAGAGGAGTTCAGAGAACTTGATACTCAGACCCTGTTTGATTCTGCGTATCTCTTTGTCCATGGTTAAGGCCTCAATGTCGAGATGGGCCTGGAACAGGATGGTGCCTCCTGGGGTCTCGTATATCCCTGACAAACAAAAACAGATACGTGTACACACACACACACACATAAACAAAACAATGTGCTTTAGGCAAACATCATGCAGACTGACCCGTACATGCAATTGCCAAATTAAAACAAGAAAATGGTGTTAAAATGTGCGGACCAAAACTCAACACATTAAAGACAAAAACATACTGTCAAAAACTAACCTTTTCTAAAGGTGTCAGTATTCAACTACTAAGACAGCAGTTACTTGTGCAAACTTGAATTATGTGTTATTATACATCATCTGTTTACCATTTCAATGTCTTTGACAGGCAACCCTGCATCATTTGAAGGACAGACAACAAAAAAGTAATTCTGCGAAAGCCACAGTCACAAGGCCCAAAGACAACATAACACTAATCTTCAAATGCTTTGTAGCAAGTTAAATAAGTAGGCTGTCATTAGTATTGTTGGAGATGATTGCAGGCAGATGGATGCAAACCAGAAAAATTAAATGGGATAGACTTGCCCTGCGTTCCAAATCGCATACTTTTTACTTTTAGTATGTACTGCAGCTGCCCTTACAAAGTATGTAGTTTAGTATGAAATATGCATGCTAATTCTTTTTTTTCCGTACTAAATAGTATGGTAGTATGAGTATCGGAACGCAGGGCAGGTGTTTTGGTCATAAGTCGGTCAGACAAGCTAGGCAGGCTTCTTCACTAGCCTAGACGTTTTTGACCATCAAAAATACACAAAGACACAGAATCACCTGCTGCGTTTTTTTTCTTGCAGGTCTATGTGATCTCACACAGTCCACTATCTCTCTGAAACCCAAATAACGGAAACTCTAATCCATGTACAAGGCATGCCAAAAATATTGGCACAGCATCTATTATATTCTGAGGACAACAGTAACATATTCGCTCCAACAAGTCTTCAACAAAAACCTCAGGTTTACCAGGAGCAGCGGCACCGTCACCATGTGCAGCAATCCTAGGAGCATATGAGCCCCATCCATCCAAACTAAACCCCAACCAGACAACTCTATTAGCCGTCAGTCGTCGTCCACCTCCCAACAGCCTGACAGACAGGCCTTCAGAGTGCTCACCCTCCCAAAACATGGATGAGCCTGTCCTGGGTAAATGACAGGGTAGGAGGCCCCTGCCAGCCTTGAGCCTGGACCAGGGCTCTGACTACCCTGCAATTTACCCCCTCTGGACTGGGGGGGAGGAGAGAGGGGAAAAAGATGTGGTAGATGACATGAGAAATGAAGCTGTCACTCATCTGTCAGCTGGAACAAAAGGAGGAGGGGGAAAAATGCAGGAGGACAGATTAGAAAACAGAAATGGATGCTTTATCAATGGCATCTGTTTTTGTGTGAGTTTGAATTTCTAAAAGATGCAGCTGCAGTTCACCAACCTTTGCATCTACATCTAAAAATGTCACTGAAATGACATGTCTGCTGTTTTTGATTCATGCTATGCTACTACACTAAACCCTGATTACACTTTTGGTAGCCAAATTTCACACACTGTAACACTAACTCTAAAAACTTAAATTTTAATTTTCTAAGATTTAACAGATCAAGAAGGCTACTACTAGTCCCTTTCATTCAGGTGAGCAGCTGAGCTCAGATCAGTCAGAGTGCAGATACTCCAACACGGGTCCTGATCTGGAAACAGAGAAGCACTCACTCGCTGTGTGCTGGCAGCCCAAAACAGAGCTTAGCATTTCTGCTAATCGTCTAAAGCCTCAAAGGTGGCAACCTGAGCTAGTGAGGCTTAAGTTTTAGATGATCCGGGGCCACAAAGGGCATGTAGGGACATTTCCGCTGGCGCTATCAGAAAAATCAGTTAAAACTGCCCTCCAACCCAATTTGTCTTAAGTGCTCCAAAAGAGAGTTAGCTTAACGGAGACAAGTGAACAATAAAATTCTGTCTGGGTGAGCTACAGCGGCAGTGGTTTGGTTAAGCTTAGTGAGACAAAACCCCCAGTGGTTTTGAGGTATTAATCTTTTATACAGTTGCTGGGGGTTAAATCTACCTGAGCAGATTCCCTCTGCCCCTATGGGTGAGTTATTGGTGAAGTGCCAGTGCATGCAGACACTGCTGTTAAACACAGGTGACTAAATGCACAAGCAGGAAAGAAAATCACATCTAAGTATTCAGCATAACTGCCTGAGATACAGTATAAGGCGCTCAGGGTAAATAATTAACACGATTTACCACCTAAATGCAGGTAAATTTTGGGTTTGGCAGAATACACTGGGGTCACCAGACAGATGGCCAGAAAACTATCTGGAATCACAGTGTAGCGCCAGGTTTAAATCACTGTGTTGTTTAGGTGTACCGACTGAGACTAACATAAGCCAATCAAATCAAAGCTGCTTACGACTGTTTCGCACTTTCTACACCACGTCTGTCTAGGTTTTTGCTGTAAGAATCATCTGTGTTACATGTTAGTAGAGATGCGGCAACACATTTCCAGCGTTAAACCACAAATAGAAAACATGAAGACGATGAGAAAAGAGAAAAGAGGTTGGTGTTCTTGCAAGAGGAGTTATCTGAGGGACACAGGCTGAAACATGAAGCTCAAAAGCACAGCATGTAAATATAATAACATAATGCAGTTTTATAGCTGGTAAACATTTTTGACAAATTTTCACAGTTTACCCTGCTATCGGCAGATGAGCCAAAAAGTTCATATTGGACTGTTAAGACGCTCCTTTTGTAATTTTGTGGAGAGATGTTTTCAGTCTGAATGACAATGTCAATAATTAGAAATTGATTTTAAAAAATAATGATAATAAATAGAAACCTAATAGGAATTCTTTGAGTTTTTCGAATGCTCAACCACGACTGCAGTCCCACTGTGCAAGACACCAAGGACTGCAGACAAGCCCGCCTATTCATCATGAAAGTGTACAACAATTTCCTGCTGCCTTTGATAGGTACACCTTAGCCAATGGTGTTCAGGTCAGAGGTCTAACAGGACTCTGACAGGTGGGAAATGTCACTCAGGCACACAAGCCGCTGAATGTTTTGTAGCACACTGACAACATTCTTTAAAAACATTTCCACCCCCCACCCCCCGCCTCCCTGACCCAGTACAAATAAATATGACCCAACACAAATAAATATGACATGTCCCCATTCAGTCCTTCCCACCATCTATTGTGCTAACACCACTGCCATTCCAAAGGAGACAAACACACACATTCGATGGTAGTTATTCAACCACTCGGACACATCGTGCTCCTCCTCTTCCTATTGCTTCAGTGGAGAAAAAGCTTTGATCTTTTGTTCAGCCAAGGGGAGAGAAAAGTGGGCTTCCCATTTTCCAATTTCTACCTGCCAAGTCGCGCCACAGCCACAGTCTGTTGGCCAGTCAATTTGCCAGTCATTGCACTATAAGGAGGTGTCATGGGCGAAAAAAAGAGTGTGTGTGTGTTTGTATGTGTATGTATGTGTGCGTCATCCTAGGCCAGGGCAGCTTACCGCCCTTGCATGTATGCTGAGGTGACACATGCAGAGAGGGGACAAAGGAGCTATGGAGTTGGCTGTGGCTGCTATGGACAATAAAGGGAAAAAAACACCCCAAGAAATGGCTGTAGAGTGTGTGAGAGTGCATGTGTGCATATGTGTGTATTTGTGTCCACCATTTGCTCAAAGTGTGTGTTTTCTGTATGTGTGTGCATGCATAAGTAAATGGAAGTAACTTTAGAGCCTAAGCTTCCAGGTGAAGCAGAGGAAAATATTTCCTTTGAGCAGAAGGCAGAAAAACACATAATGTTGTGATTGTGCATGACCACACTGTTACCTTCCAGCCCACTTTTATGCAAGCAGAATAGCAAGTGGTACACTTAAAGCACTCATGTAAAATAACTGCAATTGCCTGAAAGCCGTGGATGTTGAAAGGAAGGCTTTTGAAAGGATGCAAAATTAAAATATTGGAACTTACTTCAGGGGAAGCGCAAATATATCCTTGTTTAGGGTTTTAGTAAGCGAGGCAGTCTGTTGGAGTCGTGAATAGGACTAAAAATATAATGTTTGCTATTCAAGATGCTTGAGACAGGATGAAAACCATTTCTGAATTCAATTCCTTACCTCTGGACTTCATGCCGATAAAACGATTCTCCACAATGTCAATCCGGCCCACTCCGTGTTTTCCACTAAGAAAAGGAGAGAAAAGAGCAAGGCACCTTAAACCATTTTAGTTGAATTACCTCGAATAATTTTAATTAACAAAATAATAATAATAATAATCACATCCTTGTTCGAATATGTTACTGTTATGTCCCCTCATTACATCTGGGAGAAAAAGACCACCGCTGGCATCACTGATAAACTCAGCATCAGTAGCAGCTGTGGTGCCTTCTTCAGCAACCTATGACTCCACTGTTACCCTTTCTTATCTTCTCTCTTTTATTATTTTGGACAGCAAAGCTGAAGTTAAAAAAGCAGGTTAATTTCCCCAGACAGTATTTAACAAGATAGCATTTTGAGCACTTGGCATTTACAACCACTAATGTTAGAAATTAATAATTTAGACTGCAAGCCACTGAGTAAGTAATAACCTAATCAGAGACTCGGCCCATCTAGCGCCACCTGTCATATCAGCTTCACAGCTCTCATACAGCCCAGTATCTTTTTGGCAATCACAGGAAGTAGTAAAATACTAGGGATGGAAAAACAATACAACGTAATAATAATAAATGACTGCAGAATTATATTCATTTTATGAGCCACATATCCTTCTAGCAATGGCATTAGTTTGCAAGAATGTAAAAAAAAAAAAAAGTTTCTATTACAAAGAGTTTTTTTTTTTTTTTGATTGAGTGCTTGTAAACTTGTGACAGGCAAACCATCTCTTTTGGGTGTACTCCAGCAGAATAAAACATACGCAAAATGATGATTCATTTTTCTGCCCCAAGATATGTTTTGTCACATTTTGGCATTTCAACACATTGAATTTCCATCTATCATCCTATTCCTAGTAAATATGTTTTGTTACATATTTACACAGTGCACAAACAGGTGCAAATATAAAAACAGAGAGGTCCACATGCACAAAGTGATACTTTATTTCACATGCACCAGAAGTTGTAGTCTAAGTTGTAGGTATCTACTGTAGGTATCTTAATCAACATTAAATTGCTCAGTGGGATTTTTCACTCAGAACCCAGTCAATGTACCTAATAATGGTGACGACTGCAGAAAATTTAAGAAAATACCTTCAGAGCTACTCTATGCATTGAGTTCTAGGATAAACTCTGATTCACACACTATTTCTTTGCTTTTTCTTCTTTTTTTTTTGAAGGAGTGGGCAGTCTAGGCACCTCTAGTCTTTCATTTATTTAGACAGTTGGAAAGCACAGACAGAGACAGAGTCAGGCAGAGACAGGTGGGAAAGCTGTGCTGGGATTCGATCCTGGACCAGCAGGTTCCAGAGGTGGTGAACTTAACCACTCGCCTGTCTCTGTGAAGGCTTACACACTATTCTGATGGAGAGCAGTTTCCCTACAGCCTGTTATCCTGTAAAGTTTATACTGGAAGCAAAGGGGTTTATCCAATGACACCAAAAATGCCAGTATGAGCATTACATTAGGCATGAAGATGCATCAGACAAAACTTACCCTATCTCATTCAGATATGAAAAGATATCCAGCGGAGTGTCCTTGGATGTTTTGTCCTTTATGTTAGTCACTTTGACAGGAACTCCTGAGGGGCAGGTGATACGACACAAGACACAGTTTGTTGATCAAATCCGGGCATATACAAAGCAGAGGGCACTTACTACAGTGTATAAAGACCAATAAATGAACATTTCTGAATGAATATTCAAAGCTGCAGCCTCTGCTACAGTTTATGTTTGCTAATTGATTGTATTCAGTTAAACCACCAATTTACGAGTCCCAGATGTCAGACCTTCTAAGCAGAACATGAGAGCAGCAATGCAGCTGTGCCTTAAAAACAATCATCTAAAGGCAGAAATCACAATTCCAAACCACCACCAAAAATGGGATCTTTGGACAAAGAGCTCTCAGTCCAAATTTTAGTATTCCTTTGTACCTCTTTAAAGATATCTTGCTGACAATAAGGCAAACAAGAGTGAAAATACATCTTCCAACTTCACTGATGCAAGTAAAAAGACAATATTACATGGAGCATTTACTCTTAGAGCAAGTGAGGCCTTTCAAATTTTGACAAGTGACCAAGAGTCCTCAAAGTATGTGATCAATCAAATCTGAATTACTGCAACATATAATTCATCACAGAGCTGTAGTTTAGTGAGAACACAGGGAAGAAGTGAAGGGAAATAAACAAGGGTTCAAGTGTTTTTCAGCCTAAATGTCCCACATGCATCAGTACCCTCCACAAAGGACTTTTACAGTGTGAAACACCCAGACCAGTTCATTCTCCTGCTTGTATATTCCCAACAATTTAAAAAACAATTTAAGGAGAACTTTTGGAGCAAGAAATTATGAGCGGGAAAAGCATATTCACCTTACTTCATTTTCCTCAAATGTATAGTATAGAAATCTCAAGTATTTGTAGAGCTGCCAATGTGATGCATCATTAAAAGTGAGAAAAAAAGACTGGAAAAAAAACTGCTGAAACTAATTGTTGCATTAATCTGTATATTCACCTAATATAGCTCCACACACTACTTGTTGACTGCCATTTTGTTTTGTGGTTCCTGTTTCCAAAAAATTAAGCTGACACCTTTCCTTCTCTGTCTGTGAGCGTTTCCTGCATTTTATGCATAACTGCATAAATACTGTTTGTAGATACAAAGCTGTTTTCCAGTAATGTTGTGTTAGATTTTTACAGATAAACAAAAACGAAACATTTTTTTTCATACATTGATTTGGCTGCTGGAATTCCAAGGATTTTTTTGGCTAACATTAGCAATGTTAAGTCAACAGCAGGCCAACTGTGAGTAAATGTACCTCAATACAAAAGTAAAAAGAAAAAAAAAGTTTAATAAGAGCAGACATCCAACTTCACTTGCACCATTTTTACACCGTTTTTGATCTTTCAATGTTAGAAATCCCAATTTCCAATAAAGTTCTAAGGCAAAAAAGCATCTGATTTGTGAATATTTCTAGCATTTTTGTCTCATCTGACTCATAATGTTAAAAAAAAAAAAAAAAAAATCAAGCTACCACACCTTGTCCATAAAATATGACTAAATAAATTTAATTCTACATAGCCTAGTCAATTTGTAGCACTGAGGAATGGCTATGCAGAAAATAAAAACTACAGTTCATTTTTAGCATGTTGATACATGACTATTTTGTCAAAACTAGCCCACAGCTGATAAAATCTGCTGACAACTGCTCATTATCTCAATCACTGAAATCGATGGTCGTCGGCTAAAGGTGAAAACCACCACAATGGGATGTGGTGAGAAGTGCTAATAAATTCAAAGGCCGGGCTCGTTTGAAGGCTGTGAAATCGTGGGCAGGCCCTTCTCTAATTGAATTACACACCCAGCTTTGTGTTGCCCTTACTCTCTTCAGCACTTTTTTTTTGCATCACTGAGTGTTTGTGTGTGCACACGCATGGGCTAAAGACACTAGTCGCTGTGGACCAATCACCCATCTTTTTATCACCCTCACACACACACACACACACACACACACACAAACACACGCACGCGCTCACGAGTCTTAGAAAAAAAAAAGAAAAGAAAAAGAAAAAACACCCACGTTCACTCCACACACTTCCTCTCCAAAGCCACTTGAACCAAGTACGTATCAATCACTGTCAAGGACTTGCTTATTCATGGCCTGGTGTGAGCAACACGGGCCAAAGGTGGACAAGCGGGAACGAACAGACACATGCGTGAAAAGCAGTGTGTACATTTGTGTGTGTGTGTGTGCGTGTGTGTGTGCGCCAGGGAGGCAATATAAACCTTTTGAAGACTAGACAAGGAGACAAAATGAGAGAAAAGAAAATCTGCTGCTAGTCAGTCCTTTCTCCATCCAGCTTTCATTACCATTTAGCATACTTGCTGTTGCCAGTCAAATAGCTTCGAAGAGAGAGAAGAAAAGCAGCACCTCTGGTTGCCTTTCAGCCGGTCCTGTGCATACAAAGCCCTGTTTGGAATGACACGTGAAGGACTTGACAAATTTTTTTAGACAAGGGCTTTGTTGATGCGGCCATTCCCATATCGCAGGAATCTCGGGTGGCTCCCATGGAAGGAGAAGAAGAGGAAGAAAAAAAAAAACAAAACAAAACAATCTACGTTCCAGTGCAGGACAGGGCAGTGTGGATGGTGCACTATTAAAACCGCACCCCCTCCCAAATAGTTAATAATTAGATTAAAAGTTCAAATAAATTAAGTAAGTGTCTGAACGTGGGAGTGTAGGGGCTGGCCTTTCGTCCCTGTGCTCTCTTTTTCTCGCTCTCTCCATCATGCCGGTTCTATCATTCACTGAGGGGTCTTTTTCTCCCCGTGATCCTTTTCTTCAGTTTTTTGCAGC
Source organism: Myripristis murdjan (assembly GCF_902150065.1). Classification (NCBI taxonomy): domain Eukaryota; kingdom Metazoa; phylum Chordata; class Actinopteri; order Holocentriformes; family Holocentridae; genus Myripristis; species Myripristis murdjan. Next base: position 21,553,746 of record NC_043991.1, read on the forward strand.
CTAACAGTGCAGACAATGGGAGCGCAGACACAGTTGTAGGAAAAATTACTGCTTTACATTTTTCCTCTCTGTCTCTTTTTCCTCAACCCTTCTGTGGCATGAAAGGAGGGAGGGATGAAATTAAAAAGGGAGAGATGGGGAATGGAGTGTTTGACGGGGGAAAAAGGTTCCTGTCGTTAAATATTCTTTTTTAATCAGTGAGAAAACTTTGGTGAGAAAGGCAGGGATGAAAAGGTGGGAGGGGAATGAAATGAAACATTCTTGTGCTGATCTTGTGCTGAGAGGGAGGAGGAGTAGGCTCGGGCCTTTGTGTGGACAACTAAAACAGCTTTTGTCATAGGGTGCTCAATAAAGGCACAGAGAATATGTGTGAAAACGGAGCGCAGGCCTGTAAAGAACCCGCGAAACTAGACGAGGCTTTACTACGGCATCAGTGTTTTACAAAGGAAATCTCATCCCCAGTTGAACAGTTATCAACCTTCTTGTTTTAACATTTTCCTAGGGAAACTGGTAAAATGATATCTGCAAAGCATTATAAAACAGTCCTACGCAGACTTTAATCGATGGTACAGTATTAACTTTGCATTGGGTTAAATTAAAAATAAGAGAAGATGCCTCAGCTTTTACATTAGTGCACATATATTCCCATCAAATCCTTTGCCAACCTTCTGAACTTCTTTTAGTTACTCTTGTAGCCCATAAAGCTGTCAGTCAAGCCAATGTGATCAGAAGGGCCAGTGTCTGTCAGGCGATTGATGTTAGCCTTTAGCCCTAAGCTAGCCTTCGGCCTCCAGTAGTGACCAGGGATGAAGGGACATCTGTGCCGTTTGCCCCAGGGTTGGATGTTTCTTGACATTTTCTCTCTGTGCAAACATGTGACACTTTCCACTGTTTAGCCTGGACCCTGTGGTAATATATCTAATGAGCGTTTCTCTGGCCCCTGAGGGCCTGGTGTATTAGCTGGACTTAATGCTTCCGGCCCGTGTGTGCACCCCGAGGCCAAACATGGCAGCTTTGGACCCAGTAATGGTGTGAGGGGTTGGGGCTAAGTCTGGGTGGTCAGTGATTGTGATAAAACACAGCCAGGGCAGCTTGGGAGCTGTAGCCCTGAGGCAATTACCATCAATGTTAAGTAAGATGAAGAGGCACGGACTGGACATGCAGTCACAGCTGGAGTGACGGAGTCAGCTCTGACATTGCGTTCCTGATATTATTTTTTTGCATAGTTAATTTCTGTAGATTGCGTGAGAGATTAAAATGGAAGTAATTCTGCAGCTGTGGATATAAACAAATACAAATCAAGAGGTAACAAACTGCAAGCAGCAGACCTTCTTTGAACTCTATCTCCAGTGCATCAGGATTTGTGGGAGTGTCTTCTGGGTTCTTGGTCATCAGGTACAGGTCAGCTGGAGCGTGGTTCTGAAAAATACACAATCACACACACTATTTCACCCACTTTATTCACCTTGATGAATAACCAGGACCTTCTGAGACCTCATCAAAGTAAAGTACTGCAGACAGGGAATCTGTTGTTTGAGGTGATAACAGACAACACAAGGCAAGCCGGGCAAAAGAACAGAGAGGATGATGCGTGAAAAAAAGAAACCTGAAAACGCCATCAAGAGTTGAGTGAAGACAAAAATCAATGTTCCATTTTTCTCCTCTATTTGGTTTCATTTTCCCTGCGTGGCCTTTCACCACAGGGGAAGGCGGGAAGAGGCAGAACGCAGCAAAAGAGAGAGTGAGAAAGGGCAAAAGAAAGAAATGACACACATCCCCAAGACTAGAGAACACTTGACAAGGCAAAACACACCTGATACTATGACAGAACCTATTTCAGCAAGAGGAAGTACACAATAATATTCTGTCAGTCTATAAAAATCTCCATTTCTGCCGTGTGCCTTGGGATCTCCCCCACCTGACTTCACTTCTTCTAATCTTCCAGTTTTCCAGTTTTGATTTTCTGAGTGACGTTTCCCTTCTATTTCATTTTCAAATGAAGATTTTCACTTAATGGGCATCAGACAACAAAGACCCAGCATGCCGTTCACACCCAAAATTCACTAAAGTTGTCCCGGTGACAGACATTTGTCGTTTTTCCAGTTGGTGGGAGCTGGGAGCCATTTCAGTAAGTCATGGTTGGGACCTAAAAGAGCGTGTGGTGGTTTGTCGTGTCCGCCTAGCCATGTGCCCCCCCAACAATTACACAGCATTAGGACAAGACGATGGCCAATGTCTCCTGAGCTGAGGCAAATTGCAGGGGGACTATGCAAAATAACTGCTGGGTGCATTTAAATGGAAAGCTTTACCAGACGCTAAATCATCATACAATAACTAATCGCCATCCGCTCGCCGCCAGTCAGTGAGGAGAAAACGAGCAGCGCAATCACTTTCTTTCCTTTTAACTAAACACCAAAATTGACTGGGAAGGCGCCCGTCTACCTCTCCTTTATTTTCTGCCTCAGCGCCCTGAAAGATGCCAAATGAGAGCGAACAGGAGAGGGGCGAAATGACTACCCTAAAAAGCCTTTTGATGCATACTCCTCGAGGGGAGAAAGATGGCCTGAATTTTAAATACTGGAGAGTGAGGAAGACTATTTTCCCAGCTCTGTTATATTCTGGCTGTACATCTATGGCTGTTTTTTCATTTACTTCTAGTAAAGTATACCAATAATCAGCACCAGTCATAATAGCTGTAGTGCGTGACAGCTTTTCAACCGACATACAGCGTTTTCATATTTCATTATACACCCAATTTAACCTTAAGGAATATTCATGTATATTCCTACCACCCTTTGCCAAATGTGTGCTCACTGAACAAAATATTTTGTTTGTTGATGATAAAGGGCATTTAAATGTTATTTCTCATGTTTCTAGCTTTAAAGTAACAAATATTTTTAATATGCCAACTTAAGTATTGACTTTGTAACCACAATACAGACTTAAGGCAAACTGTCAATTGATCGATTAAAAATCCACACAGGATTCATACATCTGACTGAGCAGTCCTTAAAAACTCATGCATAGTCCCAAGGTGAGAGCTCAAACTTACACACAGTTTGCCAAAAAGAAAAGAGGAAAGTAAGGGAATAGGCTTGTTTCCAGTGTGCAAGAGATCAATGCATTTCAATTCCAACCCCCCGCAGGTGGACCTGTCCCAAAGCCATGGCCGTGAAAGAGAGGAAAAGGTAGAGATAGAGAAGGTGGGGGTGGGGGGCATTGGTGGGAAATGGGGCGTGAAGCGCACCATCATGTAGCACAGAGCAGCTCCTTTGGCAGTCTTTGCTCCTGCCATATTGTTGTGCTAAATGCGGCCTATAGAGCAAAGAAGAAGGCTGAGGCATGAACTTAAAGCAAGTAAATTTCTATCTTTCCACATGTTAGTTGCCTCATTGGCTTTCAATCGAGGCCAGTAGGGCCAAAGAGAGGCACAGGTGGTGGGAGGGAGACGGGGGAGAAAGGCGAAGGAGAGTGGGAGGGTGGTATAAGAGCAGGGGGTGGTAAAAAAATAAATAAATAAAATCTTTGGCCCATTGGGTTGGAAATGACACTTAAATCACAACGTTTCAAGTCTGTCCTTCACTTTAAAATGCAAACATGGCAAAATGAGACCAGAATAAAATATACATGCAATGTGCAGGACAAGTATTTATAACACCCAGGTCCTTTTGGTCAGTATTAGACCTTCAGCTGAATTTAAATGTAAATGGTTGACTTACTCATACAACAGGTTCCTACACATGGAAACAAAGCTAAAGAGACAGCAAGTGATATCTAGATGGACACACAGAGCACTCAGGTCAGACCAATCAGACCTCGGGGCAGGCGAGGCACATGACAAATGCTAACCTCTTCGCTTCAAATGGCACATGTGCATGCCTACACACACCTACAACCCCTCTTCCTTCCCCTACAGGCAGCCTCCTGTCCATCTAGTCAGCCAGCCATGCGACCAGCAGAAAACAAGTTTTCATTTCCTCTAGGTGAACAGAGGCTGGCGTTACGCTCCTTTACTCCTGGTGAACACAAGCATTGCTCCATCAGTTGCCTGATCAAAGAGCTGACTGGGCCAGGGGAAGCCCTCTGACACAGGCCGTAATTAAGACTGAGGTGATGTTTTAATGACTCAGGACAAGTGTCAGGCAGCCTCAGGGTGCGCCCTGACTGCTCATGTGAGGAGAGAGTGAGAAGAGAAGACAGCAAGGAAGGTGGAGGGAGTGGAGTCATCTGATTAAGTGGCATTTCATTATTAGTGTGGTGTGGAGAAAACCACAAGGAAAGAAATATGACCAAAATTTCTTTCTTCTAGATTTCTTTTTCTTCCTTCTTTGAAAAACAACAAAATCATACCAATCAGTACTATTACTATTAAATACCACCAGAATTGTGCATGAGGAGTGGGGGGGTGGTCTCAAGGAAGTTTCAGTCAACTTCATCACAACTGTTACAAACCGACAGGTACATGTTAACATAATAAAATGTGAGTGAATATGCAGTATAGGCTTGCTAAAGTTGCCCCAGGCGCATGTCTTCACGTAAGTTAATGCCAGATGGGGGTGAATAAACAGAGCCACTGAGCCAGTGCTGCTACAGGCCAAACGGTTAGGGGTTATCAGGAAGGATACAGTGGTAATCACAGAGTAACATGAACTCTAGGCCTACTCTTATCTAGAGAACATATGAGCGACCATTTGGACATTTCCTAATCTGACTGAGCTGAGCAGAGTAGGGCCATTGTACTACAGGTGGGGGAGTTGTGGGCCTGAATGGCTGAGGTCCACCCTGAGCCTGGAGGGCTGAAACTGGAGGAGAGAGGCAGAGAGAGAGATAGAGAAGAAACACTTAGGACCACATGACCTTCTAGATGGATAAGAATCTATTATGTCTGATTGAGTATTGGGCTGAGATATCAGGATGACATTACTTTGCAATATTGCCGTTGATTTTGTCTTTACATTAATTGCCATTTTAACCTACATAAAACAAAACACCTATCACTTTTTGGAATCAAATTTAGCTGGTCTACACAGAGTCTAACAAACAGCATAAGTTTCTCATTGAGTATAAGGAAAAAGCTGTTATTAATATATTTAAAAAAATATTGAATTATTAGTCTGCTCAGAGTTCAAAATATCATATCATACCCTGGGAAAACTATTCAAATCCCTTTACCACTTTAGCTCCCTCTACCATAAATATTTCATTGTATTTAATGCCATTGGTCAAATCAATATTGGAGTAAATGGACCAAAAGAAGACCCATGAATGAAATCAATTACACAACACTGTCATCATACATCGCTATGCTATTGAGTTGGTTGTTCTAATTCTTTTCACAACATTTCTCAACAGGCCGACCACTAAAGCAAGGGAGGGGAGAGGGTGAGGGTGAGAGAGAGAGAGAGAGAGCGGGAGAGAGAGAGGCCTGAGAGTTACAGTGGATCTGCCCCTGCCCCTCTACTCCTGAAGCGCGGGACCCCTCGCCTCCCTGTGACACCCCGTCCATTGGAGACTCATCTGTCTGGCCCGCTGTCTTTGTACTTACTGTTACTGGTGACATTTTGGTGTCACGGTGTCACGATGAAATAGCTCCCCTCCCACGTCGCAGCCCGCGGCGGCGCAACCAGGGGAACAATGGAGGTCCCGAGGAGTTGAGGCTGGAACCCAGGAGGCCCCAGCTGGGCGCAACGCCCTAACCCTTCCCCCTCCCCGGCTCCCATGAAATCGGGAATTAGGCGAAGCGTTTCTGACGACAAGTCAGTGTCTGTGTGTCCCAGGCTCTTCCCAGGGCCTAGTGAGGACCCGGGGTGAGGAGAGACAGAGACACAGACAGAGGGACGAAGGGATGGGAGCTTTGAAGGTCACTGGGGGCAACCTGTGTGTACTGCTCCGACCCGTGACCCCGGCCAAGATCAAACTCTGTCTCACCCATGGTACTGTGGGAGAGTGAGCAGCATGCATCTGTGTTGGTGCTGGCATGGGTAAGCAGAAGGGACTGTAGGCTTACCACTGTCTCACTTTGTGACTGCACCAAGTGGCTAGTGCCCCAAACACATTACACCAACACAGTCTCCACGAGGGGAGGGAATCACTGGGGAACTGGCGATACGATACTATCACAATATTTTACCCACGATTATCACAATATTTTACCCATGATAACAATGGTATCACTATACAATTGATTCTGCAATATGTGATGTATTGTAAGATAATCAGCTGTGACACACCACAATATCTGTAAGTGAAGAAAAAATACCCTGGAAAAGGTCGCATGTAGAGAAAATACCTGAAGGAAGGGTATAAATACACTGCATAGGAACTCAAGTGTGCATCAGTGGATGAAAAAAAAAAAAAAAAATCAGTGAAGGAATTAGACGCAACTCAGTCAGTCATACAGGCTACATCATGCACTGACAGTGCAAAACACTGTATCAAGAACAGGTGATGGTCTGAAGGAATTTCTGACATTCATCCAAAACTCTTCAGGTGGAGGTTTGCCTTTAACCATACAAAAGGCTGCCAGAATAAAGCTGCCTGAAATTCAGGATGGTGTCACTGAATATGAGGTCAAGTGATGAATTATTTTAGATAGTACACTACTTTTAACTGAAATAAGTATTATCAATGAACATACAACTCTCCCAAAGAGAGGGGCTTTTATCTCTAGCTTCTAAGTATTTATCAACATCACTGTATTTGTAATTAAAAAAAAAGAAATAAAATTAAATTAAATTAAAAAAAAAAAAAAAAACTCTTGACTTGGATTAATATTCATTGCCAGCACACCACGCTTGATTTAAAAACAAATGAAAGGTATGGATGAATGTAGAAGGTGCACAAGAGGGAAAAAATACCAGACAAGCAATTACAAGCAATACACATTTAATTTTTCTTAATTTTATAGACGCGACATCAAGAACTGGCCTTACCTTGGGATTCTCCAGGATTCCAGACTCATAGCTGTTTAAAAGCACAATTTAAAGAATGACATCTTTAAGTATCACAATATGTTGTACTTTCAATACCAAAAATCATACATTGTTGAAGTAGTAATTCAAGATGGTGTATCGAGCCGGTGTTACCCACCTTATATGCATGAGGTTGGCATCCATGCTCCAGGGTGCCCGAGGAGTGACTGGGACAGGGATGCCATGTTTCTGAGGTTTGACAAAAATAGAAACTGTTATGTTAAGTATGTTGGCAAGCCAACCGCAGCTGAGGGTTCAAGCAGAGACTTCAACTCAATGCAATGCCCATCTATCCAAAAATGTCCTGAATACACGGAAAGAAGCAAATTACTTCCAGCGGTTGGTTTTTGAAATTCTGTATGATCATTATTCAACTCTGTCTCTGTATACTGCTTTAGTGTTTCTGATGCCACAATGAAAAAAAGACAAAATAAAAAAGAACCAGAAAAAAAAAAAAAACATTTCTTTGGTGTGTTCAAAAGGAGAAGTCACGAATGCACAGTGTTTTCAAACTGTGGGACGAGTCTCATACATAAGAGCAGTATTGACTGAAACATGATCACCCTCTACTGGGGAAAAACTGGACTGAACCACCATCTGAAAATGGTACACCACTGGGGGCGAAGCAAAATGCAGCCTCTGAATGTGTGTGTGTGTGTGTGTGTGTGTGTGTGTGTGTGTGTGTGTGTGTGTGTGTGTGTGTGTGTGTGTGTGCGTGCATTTATGTCAGTTCAGTTTGAATGGTGCTATCAACTGTGTGTGGAGTGAAATCACAGGTAGAAAAGGTTTTACCTGAGCATACTCCATCAGGTCTGTTCTCCCACGGAAGCGAGTGTAAAACTCAGGGATTCTCCATGGAGCAATGATCTACACCGGATAAAGGGAGAGTTTTATTTTACAGTTTCTGCTGCAGCAACATTATTTAATCAGGTACCATGTGGAGCAAGCATTGATTATTGCCATATAGTGGAGGAAACTCACCTTAATATCAGGGTGAAGGGCGTAGCATGTGAGCTCAAAGCGGATCTGGTCATTGCCCTGAAAAGCAAAGCAAAATCATTCACCCTCACAATAAATAAGGTCTTTGTCCTATGTTTGATCAGTGCCAAACAATGTTAATCTGTAGTCAAGGCTGACAATTTAAAATCAACAAAGATACAAAGTACACAGAGGTAGTTGTGGAGTTACTGAGCCACATGTGCTCCCTTTGGCCCATAATCAAATCCTGCCAGAGCATAGAATCCTGTGTTTCTTTGACCGTTCCTCTCCACTTTCAAGGTTTGAAACAAACAAAAAAAAAAATACTACAGGGCAGTGGACTGGCCATTCTCTTTCACAAAAAGATAAAAACTAACCAAATATTCACACACAGTTGAAGACAGTTAACAAAGCATAATGCCCATCATTGTCTGAGAAAAAGTTGACTTGATTAAGTTGTAAATGGCTCCATCTACAGGCAAAAAATGGACACTGCATGTAAAAACAGAATTCGGTGCTGTACGACACCAAGAATATTTAACTAAAGCTTTCAAACTCCATATGTGTCCCAAGAGATGTTACAGTTAAAGAAAAGTGAGGGATAAGGGTATCTGCTGCACTATATTGCAGATCCCGCTGGATAACACTGACAGGGGCTGGGACCGGGATTTAGCACAACCCAGAACTGATGAATTCAGACAATCTCGGTTCAAGAAATTGAAAAAAAAAAAAAAAAAAGAAAAAAGAAAGAAAGAAAAAAAATCACAACTTTAAATCTGTACTGAACTGAAGGATGCAGAATTGTAGATTAAGAGCTACAGAATGTTACTACATAATTTTTTTTTTTCTGAACTTCAAACAACCGTCTTCTGCTCTTTTAAATTCAGTTATAATTACAGTTCCACATGCTGTGCCAATATCAAGTTTAACTAGAAGCCACTTAGTAGATTGTAAAGCTCCACCAACACTGAACAATTCTCCAACATCTACAAAGACTTATGTTTATTTATTGGCTCCCTTCTTGAATATACACTGATTCTGACATGTGAAGGTTCACTGAAATGGAGTCATAACTTTTTAATGTACTCCTCCCTCAGACTAGGGTTGTTTATCTGTTTTACCTTTCCGGTGGCACCGTGGGACACGTACTGGGCACCCTCCTGACGTGCAATGTCGATTTGGCGCCGGGCAATGCAGGGCCGTGCTACTGAAGTGCCCAGCAGGTAGCGGTCCTCATAGATGGCACTGGCCTGAACTGTAGGCCAAATGAACTCTTCCACAAACTCATCCCGCAGGTCCTCGATAAACACCTACACATGCAGCAGAGATGTGGTTAGTTTTAAATCTTAACCTGAATTCATTACCTTATTCTCAGTTCTCCCATGTTGTTTATTAGTCATGACATACATATTTCACAGGTTAACTATGTGTCCTTCTAGGACAAAAATCATGATGATTTATGAATAGAGTAATATCCAGCTAGTGGTTAAACACAGAGCAGAACAGTATGTGCTAGCTGGATACTGTGAGACAAATGGTTCTTATTAACTCTGCAACTTTTATGGCATTCATCACTTATGTGATTCTGTTTCTCACTTTCTTTGCACCTAGGCTTTCTGCCTTCTCCCGTGCAGCCTCAAAGTCCTCTTGCTGTCCGATGTTGGCCTGGAAAAAACAATTTGAAGAAGTGACACCAGTATGCACCTGTTCAGGAATGTTAAGCCATGACAAAATCCTCACTCTGATTTCCAGGAAATCAGCCTGGTGCTTGTCTTATTAAATTATTCCTGTTCAAACTCTCCACAAGCCCTGACCTCAATGCATCAGTCAGGCTAATAAAGCTGGGAAATGCTCACAAAAATGAAAAAAAAAAAAGAAAGAAAGAAAGAAGATTGGAAATGGAAAATGCAATGGGCAATGGCTTTGCTTTGTGTCTTCTATAATACACAATGCATGCTCTACATACACTATATGGACAAAAGTACTGGGCCACCTACACATTACACCTACAGGAGCTTTTATGACATCCTATTCTAAATCCATAGGCATTAATATGGAGTTGGTCCCCCTTTGAAGCTATAACAGCCTCCACTCTTCTGGGAAGGCCTTCTACAAGACTTTGGGGTGCATCTGTGGAAATTTTTGTCCATTCATCCAGAAGAACATTTGTGAGGTCAGACACTGATGTTGGATGAGAGGGCCTGGCTTGAAATCTCCGTTCTAGTTCATCCCAAAGGTTTTGGATGGGGTTGAGGTCATGGCTCTGTGCAGGCCAGTCAAGTTCTTTCACACCAAACACACCTAACCATGCCCTTATAGATATTGCTGCGTGCACTGGGGCACAGTCATGCTGGAACAGAAAAAGGCCTTCCCAAAACTGTTCCCACAAAGTTGGAAACAGAGAATTATCCAAAATGTTTTGGTGACCTCAAGAATTAAGATTTCCCTTCACTGAACTAAGGGGCCAAGGCCAACCCCAGAAAAACAAGCCCATAGCATTACCCCTCCTCCAAACTTTACAGTTGGCACAATGCAGTCAGACAGGGAAAGTTCTCCTGGCATTCACCAAACCCAGACTTGTCCATCAGACCACCAGATAAAGAAGCGTGATTGGTCACTCCACAGAACATGTTTCCACCATTCCAGAGTCCAGCAGTGGCGTGCTTTACACCGCTCCATCTGGCACTTGGCATTGTGCTTGGTGATGAAAGGCTTGCCTGTGGCTGCTTGGCCATGGAAACCCATGCCATGAAGCTCCAGGCACACAGTTTTGGTGTTGATGTTAATGCCAAAGGAGGAGGAGGAAGTTTGGAGCTAGGGCTGAACGATTAATTGCATTTGCAATAATATCACAATATGATAAAACGTGATTTCCTAACTGCAACTTGCGCGATTATAAGTTGGTCACGAGACGCGAGCTACAGCGAGTGGAGCTCTCAGCCGCACCAACTTTTCATCCTGCCCTTTAACCTGTTGTGCAACGGCCTCTGGCTCAACGGAACAGTCAGAAACTGACACAAGTGAGACTTTAGTCTCGAAGAGGAACAGCACGTCGGTGGTGTGGAATTATTTTGGTTTCAAAAAAGATGTTGCGCAGTGGCAGGTGTTGTGCAGAACATGCCGTACTACCGTTGCTACTTCACGGGATAACACTACGAACTTGTTCCAGCACTTAAAAAAATACCAGAAAACCATATATGACAGTTGTCTGGCCAAAATGCCGAGCACCAGTGCGCCTGGCAAGCCAAATACCTCAAGACAGGGATCACTGACCGAAATGTTTGAAAGTGTCTCCCCGTATGAGAAAACTTCAAAACGGCACGGGGAAATGACTTGGGCAATAACAGAGCTCATTGCAACAGATATAGCGCCTCTTAGCACAGTGACCAAGCCTGGGTTCACGCCATTGATAAATACACTGGATAAACGGTATAGTATACCCTCCCGTTCATACTTTAGTCAGACTGCCGTACCGAAGCTGCACAAAAAGTGTAAAGATAAAGTCGCCGCAAAGCTTAAAACTGTGGAGTTTTTTGCGACAACTGATCTGTGGTCAAGCCACACAGCTGAGCCATACCAGAGTCTCACAGTACATTTTATTGATGAGGACTTCAACCTCAAAGCTCGCTGCCTACAAGCAAACTATTTCCCAGACAACCACACAGGGGATAATACTGCAGCCGGTCTGAGAGAGGGGCTTGCTAGCTGGGATCTCCACGAGGAAGAACATGTCTGTATCACGACAGACAACGCATCAAATATGGTGCTGGCTGCACAGCTGAATGAATGGATGAGGCTCCAGTGTTTTGGGCACAGATTACATCTTGCCAATGTTAAGTTATCATGTCGCGTGTGTGTGTGTGTGTGTGTGTGTGTGTGTGTGTGTGTGTGTGTGTATGTGTGTGTGTGTGTGTGTTACTGACTTGGGAGCAGTAAGATACATATATTTTTTTTTTCTTAAGACTGTAAATTTTGCACACAGTGTTTAAAAAGTGCATGCCTTGTGTTTTTACTTTTTACACTACCTTTTTCTTACAGTGACTTTGTTTAAATTACTTAAATGCACAGTGGCAAAACCACAGATTTGTTGTTCTTATGTTTCTGTATTCTGTAATGAGCAGTGAAATAAAAATGTCATTTATTTCAAGTCATACAGCTTTTAATTTAATTCTAACAAATTGGCCCAGCCTATGGGAAAGAACATTGTATACAAAATGTATCTAATATTGTGTTGGTCAAATTTAAATCATTCATTATGATTTTGGGGGGGAAAACAGAGGATAAAATAAAAAAAAATTGCATATTAAATCGCAATCGCAATATTGGGGGAAAAAAATCGCAATTAGATTATTTTCCCTAATCGTTCAGCCCTATTAGGAGCTCTGCAGTTATTGAGTCAGCAGGGCATTGGCCACTTTACGCACTTTGCGCCTCAGCACTTAATGACCCCGCTCTGTAACTTTACGTGGTCTGCCACCTGGTGGCTGTGGAGCAGGGAAGAAATTTCGCAAATTGACTCCCTACAATGGTGGCATTCTATCACATTACTATTACAGCACCACACTGGAATTCAGTGAGCTCTTTACAATGAGCCATTCTTTCACAAATGTTTTTAAAGGCAGACTGCATGGCTAAGTGTTTGATTTTATACACCTGTGGCGATGGAACTGAATGAAACACCTAAATTCCATGATTAAGAGCTGGGTCCCATTACTTTTGTCCATATGGTGTACATACTCATGCACAACTGATATGTATCCATGTTTTTATCTGTACAACACAACATTTGCTCTCAGTTGGCAGAAATTGTAGCAGCACAGGCAGCTGATAGACTATTGAGCGTTTAGGGTTACAGTCCACCAACCTGTGATCAAGATCACACCGGTTTACATGATGTAAAAAGCTCCACAGCAGAAACCCAACTTCAACATCACTGAAGGCATTGGGAGCTGTTTCACCCTGAGAGGCGACCACAAAATTCAGAGAATCTCTGCCTTAAGAAAAATACCTAAAAGAATAGGTCATGCTGTAGTTTTCTCATCTGGTGATGCATTACCCAGTCAGCAATGCTCAACATGAGTAGATATAATATTGTACTTCAACTTGGGACAAATCAAGGTAATGTTTCACATCACATAAAGAGGGAACATACTAATGATCTACTGGCCATGTGAAACAACAAAATATCCTTAGTGACCTATTGGATTCAAACAAAATGTGAGATTTTTGCATGACTTTGACATTTCAGCACTTATCAGTTTACTGAAAAACAAAGCACCATTAAACATGTTTTCACACAAAGCTTGTGGAGGAGTTATATTATACAATGGATGAATGCTACCGACGCACACATGCACGCTGGTAATATTGTTTCACTCAATATACAATCACAATCTATAGTCACACTGCCCCTGCATTATAAAACAATATACAAATGCTACAAATGCTCACATTTTTGAATTAAGATAACAGAGATGTGGTTGTGGAAAAGCAGCCTTACAGTTATGAATACTCCCACCCATTCCACCCATGAATACCTGAGGTTAACTGGCAGACTGAGCTTGATTCAACTTGTGCCAATGGCTTTTATATTGTAAATGGGACAAGATGAGATCAGCAGCATTATTTAATTACACATATCTCACTGTTTGTTACGTTATGAGGTTTTCTTTGGCAAGTTTCCCAAGAATACAGTTTTGCAATCTCATCACAAATAACAAGTTATGTATCGACACGGTGCCTGCTATTCTTCTTCTGTTGTGTCCCTGGGGAGCTAAAGCCAACAAGACGTGGAGGGCTGCACCTCGTGTGCCACAGCATTGAACTATAGACTATGACACCCGCCCCCCAAACCACTGAATGAAAAGTTAGACAAGAGGAAAATCTGCATGCTGTGCAATTCTGAACTGCCTAAGGGCAAAACGTTAATCCAGCTAGCTTTACACTGGTATTATGAAGCCAAATCCTCTGGTTGGAGTTAACTGGTAGTTCAAATGGGTCTTTGAGACTGTTTTGCAGTTTTTCACTGTGCAGAACTCTCCAGAATTACACTGCCACAGCACATGGATACTGTACATGACGAGTAATGTGCACAGCAGGGGATTTTTTTTGTTTGTTTGTTTGTGTGGTGTCAGCACTCATCAAGCCGTAACCTGCAGCGGACGGTTTACAATGAATAAGAAAAACTGGCTGCAAACACAGGCACCTGTTGCACACACAAGTCCAAGACCTTACCATGTAGGCAATGACGTCGTAGCCCTGCTCCTTGAGCCAGACCAGAATACAGGAGGTGTCCAGTCCACCACTGTAAGCCAGGACCACTGTACCTTTGGACATGATGAGTCTGTCGGTCCAGAAGAGGCAGCTGTGGAGATACAATGGAAAAAAAAAAAAAAAAAGAAAAGAAAAAAGAAAAAAGAAAACAGCAGGAGCCACTTGTAATCACCAGCCTGGGGGAGGAACAATCTCTGCAAGGTACTGGCACACAGGCGGACACTGTTAAATAATGTCTCTTGTATGTTCTACCCTACTTAACTTGACCACTGAGGCCAAAGACAAATTTAAATTTGCATGCACGATGGAGTCTCCTCCTCTGCTCGATGAGTGTGATCTGTGATTTGATGAATGACTCGGGATACTGATGTGGCAGCTGCCAAATGGGAGGAGGATGATGATGAAATGCCGGTTTATGTTTGCCTCACGTTCCTCCAGAGAAGAGCGGCTAGCATGGGAAAACTGCTTAGCTAAGTTGCGTAAACTTGATGAAACCGCTGGCTCGCCAGGTGTTGCGCCTATTTCCCCCCATAAAAATAAAGCCACAATAATAACAACAATAGAACCGATACCGACTGTCGATGATTCATGCTACAAGGGAAAATATAACAACGCCATTTCGGTTTTGCGGTTTGTTTTTCTATCGTTGGCTTTTCGTGAGGCGAAACCGCGTTTCAGGTTCAGTCGTTCTTCCAGAGGTTGTCCATGCCAACGTATTTTTATTTATTAAGCCAGTTATCCCCGAAAAACAAAAACAGACATAGGTACTGATATATTGGGGGGAATAAATGCTGCTACAGACAATCAGTAAACAGCAAAGAACCGCTATTGAACGCGAACTCCGGGCAAAACGGTGAGGGGCTTTTGCAGGCGCTATAAATGAAACAAAATGCGGGCTGAAACGTGAAAAAATAAACTCAAGCAACAGCAGTACTTACGAAGAGAGGTTCAATGAGGCCGTGTGAAGAGGTTGCGGTCTGTGACGCGTCAGGGAACAGGCTCCGCATGTGTCTGGGACCAGCAGCGACCGTCTCTTATGCTGCTCTCTGCTGCGTTGTGACTGGGCGACCTTGCCACACGTCACGCACTTTTCACACTCCCATCGCTCCAGTCTAATGTTTAAACAACCGCTCATGTACTGTGTTTTTAATTTCGTTTACATTGAAATTTTTAAGAAAATGACTGACTGGAGTCCAATGATGGAGAGGAAAATAATTTGAAAAAAAGCACGGCAAACTCTAGGCGGTCATTATAGGCCATAAAACAACACTATAAAACAAAAAATATTTTAAAAGTTGTTTTTCCTTCTTCCATGTGTTCATAGAACATGCATCAGATGGCCCTTACCAAAAGTCATCTGAGCGTGTGAAGTTGCCCACGTGAAAATATTTTCATTTGAATTCTGTCTTTGGTTATGCAATTAAGTTTTCACTCGATAAAATGTGAAAAACTGGGAAAATTAAACTTTGGCACCTGTTGAAATCGTCTCTCGTGAGCTAAAAAAGGTCACGTGGGGGTCAAAATAGTCCTACATGTGAAAACACAGTTGTTCCAAAAGCACGTGCCTCGAATTCACATGTGTATCTTTAATATTACAATTTTAAAAACGCGGACACTGCACATTGCAATATATAATGTGAATTTATACAGTTAAAGACATGTGCATTTGCCAACTTCGACAGTCCAGAAAAAGAGAGGCATTCAAAAAACATGGGGTGAATCAATAATTATGTTTTCTCTGTCAGCTCATCTGGTTGCATGGTACATAATGTCTGTTGAAAAGTAGGTTAATAATTATTCCCCAAATTTTACACTAAAAACTAATATTCAAATAATGCATCTGTTTGGCAATTAAAAGCCCATAAGACAAACAATTCTCTGTAGATGGAATTTCCAGCATTTTATTTTTTCAACACCAGGGGTGAAAATCATGAAATGTCCCGGCAAACTGCACTTGTACCACAATAGTCCATCAGAGGTCAGTCTTGGCTCATAAAGTTCCCAACCTCACACCAAACCTCTGTCAATACACATACAAATAACTACCAAATGTCATTGTTGGGCAAAACTTTAATTTAACTTTGCCCATCTTCTGATACCTTGTGTTTTTGAGTGAGTACCCACAGGGCCTCTCCCTGTAGGTCAAAACTGTACATTAATTACTTATGGTTTTGATGTGCAGTATTGTTTCCATGTCATTGTTTAACCCAATCTCTGTACGACTGAGAAAATAAGAGCTATAAACCTTGACTGAGACTGATATATTTTTTTTCCATTTTTATTTCTTCGCCATGAACTTCCAAAATCAAAAAAACAAATGATCAAAAATACAATATAAACTTCTGAAAAATCAATACACTGAATTTTTTTTTTTTTTATTTTCTTACACAGGGCAAAAAACACTGAGCAAAGACAAAGTCCAGGTGGCTACTGACTCTGCTTAGTCCTCTTTGCTTTTCTAGATCGCAGAATATGGCGTTTCACAAACGTTGAGCTTCCCCCTATTGTCCCCGATCATATACAGTTCACTAGTTAGGCATTTGCCAAAGACGTACAGTACAAAGTGCCCAATAATAAGTCCTGGAGCTAACAACTGTGTTGCGATTTTCAATCCACCACTTAGTATACAATGTACACATCCCCCCCAGATTCAACTCCCCATCTACAAACAGTTTTCAGTCAGTTCAGACTGAACATGTATAGACGTATCAAGGCTAGGGCATCTGAGAGAGAGGGGAGATGAAAACCTAGAGAGTGAAAGCGTGTTGCTGTCGAATCAGTGCCCAAGGTCTCAGGTTGATATGGTGAGCAAGTCTCACATACTCCAATATCCAATAAGAGCAGAAAAAAAAAGATTAGCATCCATGGGGGAACGCAAACTGATGTGCTCTCTCCACTTTGCCAGTTTTATTGACAAAATATGCCGGTTATCTATGACACGTCATGATATAACATCCATAAAACACAATGCTATATTCATTCCATCCGCACATAGAACAAATATATTTTTCCTCCTTAACTCCACCCTTCATCCATGAGTTAGTTACCTTGCACTTTGACAATTATTCAATAAACCTGTTTTTTTTTTTGTTTGTTTGTTTGTTTTAACTCTTGCTGGGGATATAAATGTAAGGAATAGAAAAAATCCAGTATCATCAGCTTCAACTAAAAAGACAAAACAAAAACAAAACAAAAAACAGCAGCTGGGAGGAAAATTTAAAAAAAAAAAAGACACTGAGTGTCCATTGATGAGACAGGTGGTTGCTGTGGATATGGTAGGTGAAAAAAAAAGAAAAAAAAAAGAAAAAAAAAAAACATGTACCCTGGAGATGGGAGCTGGAAGGGAGGGAGGGTCTTTGTGTCCAGGCTGGTGGGGGGGAAGGTAGTGGTGCTGTGCAATCCTCTCACTTTACCCCCCTTTCCTACCACTCCTTCTTTTTCTCATCCATGGACACACCTCCGGGCCCCAGTGCCACTACCAGCAGCAGGCCACCAATGACCGAGGTCGTTTGGAAGAAGTCATACTTGAGGAAGTCATGCATGGGCTTATAGGCTGGGATGGTCCAGAAAGCGTTGAAGTAGACATTGATAGCCAGCAGCCACACCACCAAGGTCAGCGCTGCAAGCTTGGTTTTGAAGCCAATAGCCACCAGGATGATGAGGGCAGTCCCCACCATGTTCTGCAGGATCTGCAGGACAGAAAAGTTCAACCAGGTAAGTGAATGACCAGACCACTCTATAGGTTTTTAGATGAATTACTGTATGTGACCGTTATCTTCGAGCTGGGTAATGACTGACATTATGGTCTCGAGCCCTGAAGTCATATAGTACAAAGTTAACACACAAATAACTTGATTTAAGCGGTTAACTGCAGACAAGTGAAGTTAACCAGGCCATCTTTTCATGGCTTGACAAAAAAACCTTTAAGTGACCAGATTTTTACAAACAGTTTGTGCAGCTTAATCCAAGTGTTTTGGAGCCAAATGACTGCACAATGGATCTGACATAGGAATCTGTCCTGGATGATTATTGGGGTTGAATTTTTTTAATAAGTGGTATCATAATTTTGATTTACATGATGGCATATGAAAACCACTACCGCCTCTGTCTGAAAGATACTGGAACTAAACTGAGTGGGCTGGGCAACATTTACGATAACACAGTTACAACCTTAACTTCCCCTTTTATTGGATTTGTATTTAATGTAGTTTTACAGAAAGACAGTAACAAAGTTGTAACGTGATGCCCTCACTTACTAAAGGACTTAAGGACAGGGGGGTATATTTAAGTTTTATTGGATTTATTCAGTTTTATGTAAATGCTTGTGAAACACTGTGTTCAGACTGTAGAAATTGAATTGGCAGTTCAATTTCTGCTCAGTTCAATGAATTCAGTTTCTGTGGGTCAGATGCCTTCCACAAGCATCTAAAACACAAGGAAGCTGATGTCAATCTAGCATCACTGATCTGACGTTTAAATATCTAATGTGTGCATTTTATGTATTTTAAATGCCTGGAGTCAGGTGCTCCACCCTCCTCAGACTTTGATTAAGGCATTCTTGAATTCTGTCAACGTGATCAGGCTCTATGCATCACTGCTGCACATTGCCCTGCAGCGTTGAACTATGCTAATTAGGATCAACTGGCATGTGCTTTCAACTTAGGAGAACAATGGGATAATAATACAGGTGAAAACAATTTTGCAGTTGAAAAACATGACATGAATTCAACACAGACTTTTCTTAGGGCCTTTCTTAAGAAGATATTTAAGAAAAAACTTAGGAGATATTGGTGACTGAGGCCCAATTAAATGTTTTTAGTCTCAAAATAGTAAAATGGCTTATTGGATGGAACATATTGTTGCTTTATTTTGGAAATAGAGTGGCAAAAGACTTCCACCGTTGCAGCAGCAGAATTAAGTGCAGGCCCATTTTGATGTTTTATTAATTTGTTAACTAGAAGTTGTTCCACTGAACTTTTTTGTAGCAATATCAAGCAACTCTAGGCAATAAAGAATTTATAGCTGTTGTCTCTTTAACACTGAAAGGACAAGTTGTGCATGTGCTTGAAAAATGTATGACAGCTAAAGGTTGAACAAAGAATGAAAATGAAAAAAATAACTTCTGTTAAGTCAGCAGTTTGGGGGAATGTGAAAATGAAACTAAGGGGAATAACTTGCTGTGTGTTTTTTTTTTTAGGGCCCGAGCACTGTTTTTTTTTTTTTTTTTTTTTACAAACTTCAGAGTTTTCAACAGCATAGTGGTGTGAACAAGTGCATTTTCATTTTAGGTAAACTATTCCTTTACAAGCCCCGTGTGGACTCAATGAGTTAAATTACCTTAAAAAGGGACACTGTATAGGTCCCATTACTAAACACAGATTAAAACTTCTGCCAGACAGTAGTAATAATAACGTCATCTGTTTCAAAGTTTTCAAATAGACAGTTTACAAAGTGCTTCATAATCTAGATAAATAAAAGGTACAGAGACAAGATTACACAGGAAACAGAGTATGGTTGAGAAATAAAGAAAAAAAATGAAACGAGAAACATTAGGGGGTGTTTTGATATTAAACAAGTTGGAAATGCTTGTCAATGCTGCTTGTTGCCAACGGATTACAAAGGCTCCTGGTGGACATGAAGCAGAAATTTAGTTTTAGACTGTAAATTAACTCTCAGTGCTAGACGTTCACTGGTGTATTTTGTCTGTAGCCATGAACATGAACCATGGAGGCACTGCAGTAGGAAATGTTAAGAGCAGGCCAAAGAGGTTATGCTGTGTCAGTGTTGTTGATACTCACAGAGAAGAAGTTGGAGTCAAAGTGCAGCAGGGTCATGAACATGAGCACTAGGAGTACTCTGCCTCCCAACTGCATGTACTGCTTTGGTGAGCTCTCTCCCATAGAGGGGACTCCGGCAAACATGCTCTTCCCTTCTGAGCGGGACTCAGCCAGCAACAAGAGCAGACCACCTCCCAGGGCAAGGTTTCTTCAAGAGGAGACATGGAGGACAAAGTTAGTTTGGACAGTGCTGTCACAGAAGCAGTGGAGGAGTGAAGGAGTGAACAAACCACGTATTTAAATGTCATTCAGGATGAGTGTCCATGTTTAAACAGGGTCCAAAAATATTATCAAATGAAAAATTGAATCTAGTCTTTTGCCATAAGTTTGAATGTTTGCATATCAATCAATCAAACTTTATTTATATAGCGTCAAATCACAACAGAAGTTATCTCATGACGCTTTACAGGTAGAGCAGGTAAGGACCACGCTCTACAAATTATCAGAAACAAGAAACCCAACAGATTCCCTCCTGAGCATGCTCTTGGCGACAGTGGCAAGGTAAAACTCCCCTTATATGGAGGGAAATGTACAAAAAGGATGGCTATTTGTATTATATTTTTACATGTAAATCCAAAAATTTAAACACGGGCGGTTTCAAGATTTTAATACTGATTTTTGACTGACTACTCCAAAAAATTAAATCTGTGCCAAAATGCATAAGCATTTTTCTAATGTGATGTGAACCAAATAAACAGGTGAAATGTGCATATTTTGTCCTTGTTCAATTGAAAGGTTGGGGTGTGCCACCTTTGCACATGTTTTGCATAATTAAGTCTTTGTTGGCATGATCACATGACTGGTGAGTGGGTCAGGGTTAGTGGTTAGGGTGAGTTTTCAGTGGCTGTTATAACATTACACTAAGTAAAAATCTATATTTTACGATTCAGCCACTTTTTGCATTGATCTAAAACATTAAAGTAAATTAATTCATTTAATCTATTTATTGCCTAGCCTAGCACATTATGGTATGCAAACAGAAAGGTAACAATAATGCTATGTCATAAATGCTGTGACAATCAAAAGGTTTAAATAGCATTTTTAATGCAAAATTTAATAAGTACTTTTTAGAAAAGCATATATGATTTTTGATAAGCCTGGTGATCCAGGTACGAGTTCAAATTATGTATTTTATTCAGTTTCTGCTAAGACTTGAACATCTTGAGACAGTAAACTTTCAATACAGCTGGTGCCAATGCTAATATTGGCACATGCATGTTTGTTCTTATGGTCGCATGATGTAGCTGGCCTATCTGTAAACAAATCAGTGTGCTTCATGACTGAGGTGCATACCCACCTATTGCCACTAGTGGAATATGAAGAGAATAAAAAGGCAGCATAAGATCTGCCTTCTGTCCAGTACATTAAGCTAGTCGTAATCTATTATCACACCATCTGAAATGGACTGTCAATGACAGATACGCAACGCTATTTCTACTGGCACAAATAGGCTTATACTTTTTTTTATGGTCTTTGCCTCTTATCCTGATCCAGCAGTCAAAAATGACCTATTTGGAAAATTTATCAAGATGATCAGTGGCCAACAGATAAGTCCACCTCTAAAACCTAAGTTGGCATTATGGCAACGGTGAACAAGTTTGAACATTTATTTATTTATTGACTAAACAAAACCTACCTCATCAAAAATTTAAGGTCCCATAAAATGCTGTATGCAACGGTCTGGAGGAAAACAAGACAAACATTCCAAATCAGCCAAAATAAAACACTGATTCATATTTCAATGAAAGCAGAAAATGTTGCTGTTCTCACCTGTAGCGCTATGATGCCAAATAATCCAAAGCAGGCATACTGTACAAAATTTCTACTGAGGATGAGGACACAACCACCTGTTAGGGCAAAAACACAGGAAAGAAAAGATGATTTAGAGAAGCTGATATTAGAATATTTAGACTTAATCTGGAACTAGGAATGTTATTACCATTACTGCCATAACAGCTGTGATTCAGTTTTCTTTAATTGTTCATTTTCCTTGGTTTCAGGATTGACACCCTCTCAAGCTTTATTTGGTTAACCTGAATTGACCATGATTCAATTTCAGTATTTTTGCTTTCCATTTCTCAGTTCAGTGTTTACTATATGAATGACTCATGTTGGTCTGTGTGTGTTGCTTTGAAAATGACAAAAGTTTTGAATAAAGAGTTTTATTATAATTTTTGCCCTCTTGTATTATTTGCAAGAGCTTATAGCCGCTGTTTTGCCAGAAGAGCCTGCATGCTACACAGCCATCTTCATTTCATGAATGCTCTAATGGATTGAGATCTGAGGACTGAGCAGCTGGAGTAAACCATCATTTACCTCCAACACTGAGATGATGCCGCACTAGTGTCTGATAGCATACATTTAATTAAAAAAAAAAAAAAAAAGCACCTCAAAGCCACAAAGAGATTCACCTCGACAGCAACAATGTTTCAGAGTGCTGTTGCATTCCAACGATGCTCAGTTGGTACAAACAGGTCTAATGAGAGCCAAGAAAACATCCTTTACACCGCCAAAAACAACTTGTATCCCTGACACCTGGCAGGATGGATCCACAGATTTGTCCTGTTTACACTACATTTTGACTTTGACATCAGTATGCTGCAACAGAAACAAGTTGGCAAGAGACTCCGCAATATTTTTCCACCTTCAATTTCCTGCTGCAGCTTCATCTTCTTGCTCTTAGCTGACAGAGGGGGCCTGGCATGATCTTCTGTTCTTAAAGTCCATCCGCTTCAAGAATTTCTGAGATGCCTTTCTGCACATCACTGTTGTAACTGAGCTGACCTGTGTAATGTGGGCTGCCTATTAGCTTGCCATCCTCCTCTGACCTCTCCTAACTGCCAAGGTGATTTTGAACCCAGGACTGGTGCTGGATGTTTTTTTATGCCAGTGATCACATGACATTCAAAATGCCTTAAGTTAAGCATGGTACCCATTTTAATATTTCGTTGAACAGCAAATAAACCTCTCAAACCCGTCTTCATGTTTTACACCCTCAGGCCACAGCACTTTGTCTCACTAGAGGACTAGAGGACAGAGATGTGTCGAATAAAGTGGCCACTGGCCACTTTCTAGTCACCATGTGATGGCCATAAACACAGTTTCACAAGCAGATAAGACGCTTGAAAATGTTTTAACTTAAGATGTTAAAGATACAGCTGGGTGCTCTATTAAAAAAGGTTGTAGTCCGGGGAAACAAAGAGGAAACAATTGTAGAAAGTGATCCAATGCACTCAAAAACTCATTAGAAAGCTTTTAGTCTATCAGCCTATTTACTATAAAATATTACAAACTGTGCCTAACACATTTCAACCCTAAAGCCTGCATCAAGATAAGGAAGAAGACAAACTGGAAATTATCTCACAGATACAAAAATAATGATAGGTTAATAGGTTGAAATATTTAGTCATCATCTCATGTGCTATGTAATGATCTACAAGTATTACTCAGCAGTTACACAACAACAGAATGAGTCAACAAAGCAACTGAAAGATTGCCAAAACAGTACAATGTCAAATAAACATGCAAAAGAACTACACGATTACCAAAGGGAAATTCAAGGACATAATTCAAGGTTCTTGATTCAATTACAGACATTTGTAATTGTCATGCAAGCCTGGATAACCTTTCACACTGAAGCCAGTGCTTTAAGCCGTCTCCAGCTCTGACCAATCCCTCACATAATTGATACCACAATTCCTATCTCCTTTAGTAACCTGTTGTCAAGATGACTCAGATAACATATTTGGCACAATGTGTTACATGATCATAAAGCCTTCTTTAAACTGCTTTAGCTCACTTTTTTTTTCATTAATCAACTTTTCTAGACTGAATTTGCAAGTGAAGCAAGTGAAAAATAGGTTTAGCATTTAGGTGACAGAGGTAGTAAAAAATAAGTAAAGTAGAAAAGATCAGGTTAAAGTCCTGTGATTCTATTTAAGAAAATTAAGGATAGAAAAGACCAGGTTAGAGTCCTGTGATTCTATTCAAGAAACTGAGGATAGAAAAGACCAGGTTAGAGTCCTGTGATTCTATCTGAATAGGAAAGACGAGGTTAGAGTCCTGTGATCCTGTTCAATGTAGGCGTAGGAAGTAGGTACCGAAATGCAGAATCTCAAATAGCTTCGCTTACAGATCAAAAAAAAAAAAAAAAAAAGAAAAAAAAAGGAAAAAGAAAAGTTAATAGCTAAATTGGAAGAAAGAAAAGACAACGCAGATAGAAAATGAACCGAACAGCCAGTTAGCTGAGTCCTCTAAGATAATAGCAAAATTGGAAGAAAGAAAAGACACAACGCAGATAGAAAATAAACTGAACAGCCAGTTAGTTGAGTCCTCTAAGATAATAGCTAAATTGTAAGGGGAAAAAAAACACAACGCAGATAAAAAAAAAAAAAAAAAAAAATCAAATCCAAAACCTTTATCCTGTGAAAGAGATAAAAGAATCCAGTGACGATGACAGCACTGATGATGATTAAATTTTTGAGTACCCAAGATCTTCATCATCTCTCTAGTCAGAGATATGATTTGAAAGACAAAGTGTTTCACGGTTGTAAAATTCCCCACAATCCCACTGAATTTGCAAGAATCACACCGCAAGCGCATGCCTTCTACAGTGTCATAGCATTTGCAGGTCACAATGAGGTAGTACAGCAGATTGATTTTGCATGAAACGCTAATGCTTGCTCAAGTGTCTCACTACACAGGCGGAGCAACCAGAGGAGGACGCAGTGGCAGAGGAACCTTCAAAAAAAGGGAGGTGGGGCCAAAAGCATGGGCCAAGGAATCACCAACATCATGATCAAAGCCACAACTCAGCCATTCCAAACAAACGACATGAGAACTGCTTCCATTGTGGTGAGCCGAATCACTGGATGAGAAACTGCCCATAGACCCTCCCAGAACATTACCATGCCTATGGCACCTCCATTGAGAAGCCAGATGGAACACCAACAAACCCCACAGCACAGTCAATAGAGCTGTCAGGACAGCAACCAAATTGAAACAACCGGAAAGGTGATTCAAGCTCCACTGATTAAATTGGCAGAAACCAATGAAGAACCTCCTTTAATGGTAGACATAAATGGAAAATCAACAACATTTCTGGTAGACACAGGAGCTTCCCTTTCAACTGTAAAACCAACCGAATCTACCAATTTGAAAACATCTAAAGAAACTGTAAGAGCTGCGGGGGCTGGAGGGAGTCCTACATATCTAGCTGTAACTAACCCTGCTACACTACTGTCTACAGAAGATGATGGTGACCCCATAACTATATGGATGTCATCTCATGTTCATCCAAACTTTATCCTGGACTTTCCGAAACTCCCCTCTCTAACCCTGACCTCATTTTCTATACTGATGACTCTGCTTATAGAGAAAATGGAGTGCCGTACGCAGGGTATGCAATCTGTGATAATTTCTCAATTACTGAAATGCTGCCCTGCCACCCTCAAGCTCCGCCCAAGTAGCTGAGTCACCTTGCAAAAGGGCAAAACTGACTCCAGGTATGCTTTTGGATGTTTGCATGACTTTGGTATACTGTGGACGAACCGAGGATTCATCACCACCTCGGGGACACCCATCAAACATGGAAAATTGATCGGAGAATTGTTAGATACAGGCCAGTTACCTTCATCTATTACTGTTGTAAAGTGTGAGGCCCACACTAAATCCAATGACCCTGTTTCACAAGGCAATGCAATGGCTGACCATGCAGCCAAGGCAGCTGCCAAATTTGGTGTTCCTGTCCATGTAAAGCTCTGTCTTTCCATACCCGCTAATGACTTTGCTTCTCCTAATGATGTGGTTCTCCTACAAGAAGCTGCTGATGTGAAGGAGCAGAAGTCATAGTTTTCTCATGGTTGTAAATATGTAAATAATCTTTGTGTCCACAACGACGGCCACGTTGTGGCACCCAAGTCCTTGTACCCGTGGCTAGCACGCATGTCACATGTGAGCAAAGGGGGGATGTGTCAAACAGTGTTGAAAGACTGGTATGTTCCGGGATTTACATCCTATGCAAAACAATACTGTGAACAATGCCTGATCTGCCAACAGCACAACCCAGGGAAACCAGTACAGACCACAATGTCGGCACAACCTCCCCCTTGGGGACCTTTTGAAGCTTTGCAAATAGACTTTATTCATATGCCAAAATGTGATGGATGTGATAATATTCTTGTATATGTTTTCAAACTGGCCCGAAGCATGGGCTTGCAAGAAGCCGGACTCCGCATCAGTACTGAAATGCCTGCTGAAAGACATTGTCCCAAGATTTGGCATTCCTCAGAGCATCAATTCAGACAGAGTGACAAATCGTCCCACGACATCCAGCCAGGGGACTGGTTCTGTGTCCGAGAGCTCCGACGGAAGAACGCCCTGAAACCCTGGTGGTCCAAGCCACAACACGTCTTGCTTACCACCAACACAGCAAGCAAGTGTGAGAGTCGTCCCACTTGGATCCATGCATCTCACTGTAAGAAGACACCTCCTCCATCATGTACCAAAAATCATCAGGGTCCCTCCTCGGGTGGTGGATCCTCTTCATCACCATCTACAGAACCATAGAATGTTGGCCTCATTCCTGGGATGGACTTCCTCCCCTGGGGAGCAGCGCAGGCACCGGAGTCCCAGAAGTAGAGGCCCAACATTTCCCAGCTCACAAACAGTCGGAGGAGGAACAGGGGAGCAGCGCAGGCACCGGAATCCCAGAAGAAGAGGCCCAACATTCCCCAGCTCACAGACAGTCGTCAGAGGAACAGGGGAGCAGCGCAGGCACCGGAGTCCCAGAAGAAGAGGTCTACCATACCCACTCACAGATATCAGGGGAGCAGAACAGATATTACAAACAGGATCTTGCAGGGTACCAAGAAAGGAAAGGTGACTGATGCAAGTGAAACACAACCCTCAACTAACACATATCTTCAACTGGCAAAATTGCTAGCTGGTAATAGCCCAAACCCCAGAAACTGTTATGTATGTGGATTCATTCCACACAGTACAACAGAAGGACTCCCATTGATGGCTTTGCCTATTTTGCCCTGTGACTCTTGCCACATATTACACTTTAACTCCTCCTATAAAAACTGTTCTTGTCCTAACCCACCACAAACCAGACAACTACACTGTGATCAACTTTATGCCAATTGTTATTCCTGCAGCACCCTTACCCCTCTCACCCTCACAAGAGTTCCAAGAACATTAAAATGGTGCACTGAAGGAAAGGAAACATCCACTTGGGAACATCCAAATGTGACTCCATATACGCTTCTTCCAGACCATATTCATCATCCAGCCCTATTGATCACTTGGCCACCAAGATCAATCATTGTTCTATACCACTACCAAAAGGTGTATACTGGATTTGTGGAACGAAGGCTTATGAATATCTACCAAAAGGGATGGTCTGGAATATGTGGCCTGAGCCACGTAATAACAGCCATGAGAGTCCTTACAGCGCCACCCGAGGTTCATATTGTCAAGAGAGACCTCTACACACATACACAAACACCATGGACAAGATTTTTGGGGCTCTCGTTCCAAGCTACGGAGTCATGGCATCCTTGGACCAAATAAGAGACCTCTCCCATGCAGTTGAAAATCTTGCAAATTCTACCGCAAAAGGCATATCCATGCGCTCGCAAGAAATGACTGCCATAAGAATGATGACTCAAAATCGCTCCTACTACAAAATTGTGCTGCACTGGATTATATACTGGCCTCCCAAGGTGGAACATGCGCCATCATTGGAACTGAATGTTGCACCTTTATACCAGACCATAATGCCACTATGCAAGAAATAACCAATCATATGTCAAATATTGCAAAGACATTACATAACCCTTCCACCACTAGTTTGTTTGACTGGGTCAAGGGAAAATTAGGGGCTTTGGGTTATTTAATTTTTGAATTTGCGATATTTGGTTGTGGAATCCTGGTTGTCATTAGTCTTCTAATCACCGGTCTCAAGAGAATTTGAACTCTTTTGCCACTAAATCAACTACTAAAAATCATGTACTCCACTACAATACAATCAGTCCCTCAACTGGAAGAGGAACACTTCCAATTTCCTGTCCAAAATTGAGATTGATTTTGACTAAGCAGTTTTTCTTTAATTCTCCGTTATTATTATGGTACTGTCTTGTCTTTGAAAAGGATGTAACCCTAATGCGGTCAAAAAAAAAAAAAAAGTGTGAATTGTGAAAGGAAAATACACATTTTGGGCGGCTCAGACTTCCTGATTGATTCAGACTTGATTGATTGATTGATTGATTCAGAGTGGTGAAGTCCCGCCCACCCACTTCCGGTACATGGGTCCTCAAAAGCAAAAAAATCATGAATGCGATCCAATGGGTAGATAAAAATTATTTTCTGGTCCCGTTTGAATTGTGCCATGGATTTCACATATGTTGTTTGTGATATTTAAAGATAATTTTTCACGCAAAGAAGACTACAATTTAGCACGAAGAATATTAATAATGTTAGGTTTTGTGTGAGCCCGCTTTGTGAACTACAATTCTTCACTGCTCTCGGTGCGAATGATATACGTCACCACCCGCACTGGAAGCCTACAACAGACATGGCGATTTATCTGCTCCGCACTGAGTTTTTTGAGGTTCTGAGTTTTTCCGCCCGACGGCGGGGTCCGCTCACCCTCCCGCCCGGCCCGGCGCTCCGTTGGCCCTTGGAGACGCGGACAATCGGGAACAAAACACACCGGCATCTTGACTTGAATCTGGATGGAGGGAAACGGCGATGACGTGACGTCACATACGTGACACAGTATGTAGTCTTTCTAATTGTGTTTTCTCAACAGCATTTAACTGAACAATGGCGCAATAAACGGTCAAACTCTTGACATGAAAATTTGTTATTTAAGCCTATAAACAACATTTGTGTAATCCATGGCATAACGACAGGGGGACCAGAAAATTATTATTTTCTGTCCATTGAACACCATTCATTTTTTTCGCTCCGAATGGTCCCATGGGGGCCCACCGGAAGGGGCGGGACTTCACCACTCTATTGACGGGCCCATCCTGTTGTCTGGGCCTGGCCTTTAATCCTGTGGGCGTGCACATGAACACTTATCATGTCTTTTGTTCCCATTCGGAACCACACCCTACCTGACCACTGCCTTAAGGCCGGATTATGCTTCCGCGTACGGGGGTTGTGTGAAGCATGGATTTGCAGCGCGTGTGTGTCCAACATACCTCTGCGAAACACACTGAGCAATTCTCCACCCACCAACGTAGACTCTGTGACGTATGGTCGCTGCTCTTCTGTACGTCTTTGTAATGGCGAGAGGACGAGTCGTATAGGTGCGGGTACTTACGCACCTCCTTGGCCAGGCATTCTTCCGCGAGATCCAGCATTCTCCAAAGTTTTCAAACACAACCGACGAGTCGAGACACAACAGTTGTTTTAAAAATGGCGCTGCCGGCCGGCACAACAACAGGATGTGATGCCGGTTGCAACAAAATGCCGGAAATGATGTACTTTGGAGGACCAATCACAGCTCTTGTGGGGCTGCGTAAGGTCCGCATAGTTACAATTTTTGGGAGGCGCGCAGCAAGGCTCTGCGGCGGTCGCACAACCCCCGTAAGCTTCGCACAACCCCCGTATGCTCTTCTTACGCAGAAGCATAATTCAGCCTTTACAATACCTTGATCACTGTCTTACAATGAGTACGTTTACATGCACACCATATTCTGGTTCGGGTCAATATTCCGGTTAAGGTAACTGCGCCACGGCAACTGGAATATTCCGTTTACATGTTACTTGGCATGCCCCCTTGTTTCGGCGTATTCCACTCTCTTACGTAATGCGACACTCAGCCGCAGGGGGCAGCAGCACGCGTATAGGCGTCTTATTCGGAATTCACTCCAACTGGAATATGACCTTAATCGGGTTCGGTGCGTGTTTACATGACACACGTGCAGCCGGAATATTGCGAATATTCCAGTTAATACAGGAATAAGGTGTGCATGTAAACATGCTCAATACCTTCCCTCACCTTTTGTTATCTGCCTATTTACATACCATCTGTACTCACTGTATAAAGGTCTTCCCCTGACATTGCTCTTGGTCAGCTCACCGTACCAGATACCCTCTGTGTCGGTCAGTTCACCAGTGTGCCAGTATACTTCAATAAACTCACACCATTACAGCAAACTCCTAGACTGGACTACAATGGTTTTTCTTCAACAAGCTACACAGTCAATAGTCGAGACACTGTGTAATTGAATTGCACATCAAACATTGAATCAGTGTACAATGTGTCAATGCATCTTTACACCACTAATAGTGACCAACATCTACTCACTTTTTGCATATGATTATTTCTCAGCTCAAGTTAAAAAATATTCTATTTCCTTTGCTCTTCTATTTGGCTTTATTCCTTTATCTTTGTCACAAAAACTTGTGTGTCCAATGCATTCAATGACTGAAAAGCAACTTTTAAACAGTATGGATTCATATCTGACCCTCAAGTCAGAACCTCATCTGACTGTGTGTCCCATGACTCACCCAGCTGTCCTATGAGGTTGAGCAGCACAAAGCAAGTTGCCAGAAAGTAGCCACAGTTCCAGGTAGCCTCAATGTAATCTCTCTGCTCATTCCACTGGAACCACATGCGGATGCCATCCTCCAGGAAGGTGCTGATGAGACACAGACGTGCCAGATGGGGCAGGTACTGCTTGGTTACCCGCAGGAACTGGACAACACAAGAAGAGCAAAGAGCATGAATGAGGAGGCCAGTACACACACTGAGAGTTGAAAAGAGAGATGGAGGAATGTATTTGTGAAACAAGTGGACGTGATTAAGTTTGTCAACCAAAGCAGAACTAGGATTAGACATTCACAGGGCTTCACCAAAATCTGCCAAGAGCCCATTTGGAAATAATTAAAAAATATATGGGCTACAAATATATATGTGTATACACACACACACACACACACACACACACACACACACACACACACACACACACAGACACACACAGACACACACATAAAAAAAAGGTCCGTTTTTTTCTTTTGCTGTTTTTAATTCTTTCTGACTACTGTGATGTGTAAACCGTAATCTTAAATGAAAAATTACAAGGTAAACCCAATAATTTTCAGTGGAAATTATGCTGAATGTAATATGACTCATTTCAGCAAGAGTAAGAGGGCCAAACATCTGCAGGGTGAAAGTTCTGCAGTGGTCTACATATAGCCAGACAGAAATAAGGCTAAGCTTCCCTGCTGGAGCCACATGGGGATTTTTGTATCCTTCTGGGGTTAAATCATGCCAACTGTCTAAAAAAATCCCCCCCCCCCCCAACTGCTCTATATTCTTTGTCGAACATAGTTCATGAAGAGCTCTTCAGATGCTACAATGACACAGTATAGGAGCAGTGACCTGCCCCCTGCCCCGCCTCCTCGGCAGTCCACATCAGCACAGTCAGACCTCAGTAGCCTATCAGAGTCCTCCAACTCCTACACTGGCTGGCATTTGGTATATGAATGGAGGCGCTGGAAGCCAATCAGAGCAAGCCTGAGGTTGCAGCAACAGCCTAGAAATAGACCATTCTGCACAGTGTTGTAAGTAACGTGTTTGCTCACAATTCATTAGTGAGGAGGTGAGGTGATTTAAACTGACTAACAGTCTCATATACACCAAGCACGGTGGCCATATGTTTAGATGTTTCAGTTTCCATATGCAACAGAAACAACACTCATAGTAGGAATGTAAGAATCATCAGATCAAGAAGAAGTAATGCATTATCAACTGCAGCACAACATAGTCACACATGACACCAAGACTGGATAGTTGAGCTGACTGCATTCTTCCAAGGATAGCTTCTAAGAGCAAATCTGACCTGTACAACAAAAACACAGGCCATGACACTGTCACACAACAATACGGCAAAGACAACACCACTGAATTACCCTGGGGACAGAGTTTAAGCACAACTGCAGTAACAGGGTTTCCTTCATGTCTGCTCCACAACCTGGGTCACAGACCTGAAATCTGATCTAGATATGGTACTCCCACTCAGCTCATCTTATAGAACAGAGGTTTCCCAGGAGATTACCATCAAAAGAGCAAGCAGATATCATCCCCTAATACCATCTAGAGCAAAAACCCTTTTCTTAGGAGTGTGAACTGTTCCAGTAAATGAAGCAAGAGCGCAGTTGTCATAGGAAATATGTGGTAGAACAGTCCTGCAAAGCTACATGTAAGGCAAGGAAACTGCAATTATCCTCCAAGTTGTAGCTATTGAATATTCCTAAACCATTAAGCAGTAAGGGTCAGGGTGCAAATTCACAACAGAGGTGAATAATGTTAGCTAAGTAGCCTATAATCTAGGTCAGTGTTTTTTTTTTTTTTCCTTCAACACTCCAAATGTTAAATCCGATGGCTACAGACGGCATGCTTAAATAAATAGCGTGTATGAGCTGAATGGTAAACAGGCAGGCAGCTATCATAACACGTTTTAGACAGGTTACTCGTGGCTAAACGTCAAGTTCACTTTCCCTGGGTGAAACTATTAACGCTACCCAGGAGAGGACACATGATTGCACAAGACAACTCGACCATTTGTCATGCAAATTCAACACAAGTCAACCGGCCGCCGCGTTGGTTTAAACGCCAACTTCACGTCGTCGACCACCCGTCGTTAACTGGCGCACAACCATAATTTTACCCGTCAAACGCCAGTTGAGTCATTCACTTTTCTCTGTTCCTGCCATTACACTGCCAGTCCAAACTAGTTAGCAGGCTAGTCATCGCTAGCTAACGCGCTGGTAACGGCTAGCCTCTAACTGACATGTTGAGATGAAGTTACCTGGTCTGCCACGTCCTCGGCTGTATTCATGAGATCCTCCTGTCCCATATTCTTTATCGGTAATAGTTAAGGCCCACCACAGTGCTGATGAGCTGCCTTTTTTTCTCGCAAGCTGTGCTCAAACTGTTCCTCCCCCCGTTATTTACTTGGAAGAATTTCTGGCTGCTTCAACGGAGAAGGCCGCCTCCGCCCCACAATGCCTCGCGATTTAACGCGAGCCCCCCTAGGTGGTACTGCAGCCGCTGTGTGCCACGTATGCTGCCGCGCGCCGGGGGCCTGACGTGCGGTTTTGTGTACTGCGCGCGCCGTGTAAACACAAACAAACGCGCACAACATCCCCGCTCATACACACGCGTTTTGAAATTGATAAGGCTCAGCCCGCACCACAACTGTCTTCAAACAGCCTGTTTTATTTATTTATTTTTAACATGTGATTTGATTTTTAAATTGTATTTATATTTTAACGTTTTATAGCTTTTGCTGTTGTGTTTTTTGTCTAGCATACTTTTTTTATATATATATATTTGATTTTATTTTGTAGTTAATCTTGCAATGTGAAGCACTTTTACTATTACATATTTATTTTATATTTAGGTTTTAAAGCTATACTTTTATTGTATTTTTTGTCTGGCATTCGTTTTGTTGTTGTCTGATGTTTTTATGTGTATTTTATCTGTGTTCTTTTTAATCTTGCAATGTGAAAGCACTTGGGGATGCATGTTTGTATGAAAGGTGCTATATAAATAAAGTTGCGTTAATAAATTGACAACAGTAATTATCCCGCCCTAACGTTTGTTATACCCGTGCTGTAGATTCGATTAAACCATGTAGTGTGTGTGAGAGAGAGAGAGAGAAAGAATCTACAAATACACAAATACTTCAAAAACACTCTTGAAGAGAATGCCAAGAAAAAAAAAAAAAGGGGGGGGGGGGGATTATTATAAAACCTTACTCAAACTCAAACTTTTTATTACAAGCATTTACAGAAATTTAAAAGTATTTATATCCTGTAAATATAATGAATATGTAACAGTCACATGTGTTGCCATGCAGGACCCCAGTCAATGAATTAGACTTAAGAATATGAACCTGTTGAACTTTATTAAATATTGAAACAAAAATAAAATAAAATAAAATAAAATAAAAAAAAAAAAAATGCACTGTTAGTGGATGCCACCGAATTTGGCCTTATAGTTATGCAATTATTGTTTTATTATTTATTTATTTAACCTTTATTTAACCAGGCAAATCATTAAGAACAAGTTCTTGGTGCACATAAATTTCACTCCGGTTAAATGGATCACATATGTAATTAAAAAAAAAAAAAAACTCAACATCACAGAGCAATGATGACCAAATCTGAATAATCCAACTGCCATGTTTAAAAAAAGACACTTGCACGGAAAACCAAACATTTACTTAGCACATACTAGTCCTGGAGGATATTTATGTCTACACGACAGGAAAAGCCTACCTTCAAAAGTTAATTAGCCAATATTAGCACAAATGTGTGGTAACTTTCGACCCAGTGCAGAGCTAGCCATCATACCGGTTCTTGTTTACACACTGTTCCTGAGGAGCTGGGCCCCGAGGAACCCTGCGGTGCATGGCTGACCACAAATGGTAGGTCAGCCACTGTGGCTTTCAGAGAGTCGGTGTAGTTGGTTTTGGCCATCCACACCTGTCGCCGGATGGCCACAGAGGCTGACATGACCCTGCCCGACAGTTCTGCCTGGTGTGAGGACAGCTGTAAGGTGAAGTGTCCGATAAGCTTCAGCTCATTGAGAACCTCCACGAAGCGCTGGGCAGGGTGGTCCTCTGTGATCTCCACCAGCAGCTTTCTCTGGTAGTCCGACAGGTAGCGCAGGTAGTTGGCTGTCTTAGCCAGCATGCCAGAAGTTTGGTAGATCTTCTCTACCACCATCTCAGCAAACTGCCACTGCTCAGGTGGTGCCAGGATCTCCTTGCACTCTGTGGGCTTTGCGGCCTGGAAGATGGCTGACATTAAGCAGCTGACCTGGGGCATGTGGTCGTAAGATGGAGACTGGCAGTCATTGAGCCTGTACATCTTGGAGAAGACTTCCCTGTAGGGCTTGGAGCTGGCTGGATTCTGCCAGCTGCTCTGGATCAGGTTTTCAAAGTCTGGCAGCATGGTGGGGGAGGGTGGGCTGCACGGGTTACACGATGTGCTCGGGAAGTCAATGCCAAGACACCTGGCGGCTCGTGCAATGAGGCTCTGCAGCTCCTTGGCTTCGAGCAGATCCTGACTGGAGATGGAGCCTTCAGCCGCCTGAGAAGCATCTCCTTCCCCTTCCCCTCTGGAGGCAGAGGAGACAGAGGACGGCTGCTCCTCCTGCTTGACGATGGGTTGCGAGGTGGACTCTGTCACCAGCTGCCCTGATGCCAAACCAGAAATGTCTGTCTGCAGTTCTTGAGACGAAGTCGCTGGAAAGGCTGAGGTATACGTGTGTGCAGTTTGGGAGTGGACCGATGAAGCTGCCTCGCTACCTCTACGTTCAAGAGCCTCGATGCGCTTTTCTAGAAGGGCCCACTGTAGCTGCACAGCCCGCTGCTGGGCTTCTAACTTCTGCTGCACGACTTCCACCAACTCCCCACACCTCCTCTCTGCCTCGCTCCTACGTCGAGATCCTCTCTGAGATCTCCTCCCCGCGCCCGAGACATAAGAGTCATCAGATGTCCAGCCCTGAGAGGATGAAGAGGACGTGGACGAACATCTCCGCTGGTGTACAACACGTCTCCGCTTGGAACATCTGGAGCACCGAGAGTGGTGAGAGGAGACACGGTGGCGTTTGTGGGAGCTTGTTGGCAGTGCATGTGAACTTGGCTGGCTCGTGGTGGGGTTGGAGTCTGCAGGCTGCTGAAAAGCCAGCTGAGACAGGAATAAACCTTTAGACATGCTGCCGCTGGTCCCGGTTTGACACGGGGGCGGTGAGAGGATGGTGAACATAACAGGCATGGTGGATGGATGGGCTGAGCTGGATGTAGGGAGATGGGACGCAGGTATGGAAGCAACCGGGTCCGACGTCGGCTTGGATTCACTCACAGAAGCTGACGTAGTCTCAGGCATGGGCTGAACTTCAGACTGTATCGCCTCTGTGTTCTTCTTCTGCTGGCTTTCACGGTGCATCACCTCCTGCACTTTGGTTAGGCGGTTGATACAAGTGCTCCAGTCCATCTTGGCGCAGTGGGGGCATTTGCCATACTCCAGGACAGCCTCCTTGGCGTGCTGGATGCCCAGGCAGTGGAGACACAGCTCATGGGTGTCCTTGATGGGAATCTTGTGCTTGCGACAGGCACACCAAGTGAATCTAGGGGCACAAGTTGCCATGGCTCACAGATAGCTTATCAACACTGAAGGGAAACTGTAGAGTCCGCGTTTGTTACTATTTCCTGAAAGTCCTGCAGAAAGCCACAATCAGACAGAGATGACATTTGTAAGAGAAGAACAGACTTGCGTTGTAAGCCACACATGATCATACCTGAGCCAAAATCTATGCTACACATGCATTTGATCGCATACACACAACATGCAACAGGAGTGTTTACGCGCCGACGCAAAGGCGAAAGGAGACATTTGAATAAGCTGCACGCCTTTTATCCCTCCCTGTGTTGTTGGCGCTCATCAAGCACATAGTTGCATCGTTCAGGAGGAAACACTGACCTACTTACCTGCGTATCACCGCATCGGTGTTTACGCACTGCAACGCGGTGTTTACAAGCGGCTAAACGCATGTAACGTCTATCCCCTTACGCTGTCGACTGCGTCATCTCTGTGCGACGGGAGCGGGGACACGACTCAGTGCTTGTAGACAGCATTATTATGGATCCCAATGGAGTTGTGGGTCACATACGTCTAGTTTATCAAGGTGGATGAGGGCTTTCTTGTGTATGTTGGGTCAAGAATCTGCAGTTTTTTTTTTCCCAGCGCGATGTGATTTCATGTTCAGAGAGGAACTAAGTAAAAGTCCCATCACACCCCTGTCCTAAACTGAGAGAAAAGTCTTGCAGACCAGATTGCTGAACATAGTCAAGTAAAAATGTTCAATGAAGCATTCCACTTATGGGTTCACCATAATTCAGATTACCCACTGCAGACAAAAAAAAACCTATTTGAGTCCTCTTCAAATTCAATCTCAACTCACAAAATGCTTAGTCAGCTGTATTAATAATTGTGATGACCTGTTTTCTTTATCAGGGGAGTTTCTTGCCATAATTTCAGGTGAAGAATTATGTCTGCTATGGGCTGAGAAATGTGTGCAACCCCAAACACTCAAATTTCCTCAAAAAACTTTTTTTTTTTTTTTTTTTTTTAAATTTGTTGTATTTTTCAGCATTATTGTTTTCATATGCATGCCTGTTGAAAGACCAGTCAGAGTCTCTAGAGGTCAAAAATGTCACATCCGCAGTTCTTATCTGGTGTCACGTATGTGTGCTGACACAGCTGCTTCACAGATGAATTTCATGTGCTCACACAAAGCATATTCAAATGGGATTTATTTCATGCCGGTGCTCTCAAGTCCAAATCCACACAGACAACAGATCCAAACAAAACTGACTCGAGAACTGCCTCAGACATGGCTTCCAAGCTCTCTAAATCCCTCTGTGTTGAACTGTGCCTTAACAGCTTTGGAGGCAGGGCAGACTTTTCTCATGTCCAAAGGTGGAGAACAGTAACAACGTGTTACCAATACAAAAGGTCAAACAGCCCCAGGACACAGGAATGCCACTCCAAACAGGAGGTGACTGCTCATCCCCACTGTACTTGATGGTGAGTTGACTGACAAGCTAC
This sequence comes from Myripristis murdjan, assembly GCF_902150065.1. NCBI lineage: Eukaryota > Metazoa > Chordata > Actinopteri > Holocentriformes > Holocentridae > Myripristis > Myripristis murdjan. The sequence continues at coordinate 21,591,448 of NC_043991.1, forward strand.
CAAGGACCAAAAAGCATATAGGTGAGGCATTCGGTTACTTTCCATTTCGAACTTTTCCACTTTTCTTAGAGTCTCTTGACTTGTGGTTGTTTTTGAACTTCTTTTGGATACCACCACCCTGCGTCTGAAAGAGATAAATGCCACCAATGGTCAGCACTACAATAAACAAGATTAAAGACCAGCAGAAATGATATTTTGTCAAGTGTAAAGTCTGTCAGCTTAGACAAAACCATGTGTGTTGTTGAGTCCACCTACATAAATGAACAAATACAGACCTTCTTGCGTTTGTGCACTGGATGCTCATCCACTTCCATTTCCTCATCCTCGTCTGTCAGAAAGTCGTCTTTTTCTTGCCTTTTGTCCTCCTCACTTCTGTCTTCTACGTTCTTCGGCGTGAAAAGAGATGCTACAGGGAAAAGAAAAGTCGGCGGGTTAGTCTTCAAGTAAAATCATAAGCCTTAAACGTGTGCTGGTTAGGGATGTAACGATCCATCAATATATCGATCTAATGATCAACAGTCCAAAATAACTGATACTAAGTGGAATTATCAATCCATATCATTTTAGAGGTGTTTTTATTTTGATATTCCCCTGGCATTTCTGTGTCACCATCTCCTGTATGTTCAAACAGTAACCATGGCTGGCAGCCAAGAAAAAGACAATAAGGACATCTACTCTCCTCTCAGGAATAAATGAGTAGTGTGGAAATATTTTGCATTTCAGAGATAAGACGGGTCAAGTAGCAACTCACATCCCATATGCAAACAACGCCAGTACCAAATAAAATGCTCAGGAAACATGGTGACCCTGACCAAGCACCTAAAACAGAACCACAGTGCTGTAATGTAACTGATGGACACCGTTGTGTGTGACGTGTGCATAGCAGATACTGACGTGGGTAGAGGTCGCTCATGCTGTCCTCAGAGTCGCTGTGATCCTCATCATCTGACGAAGGCTCCCACATGTTGCTTTGCCGATGCGAGGTGCCCCCCCGCTTGACCTCCTCTGCGCTGTGTTTGGGCTGTTTTTGTTGGAGTCTGGCTGGGACAAATTCAACTCCCTGCTGCATACACTCTTCATCTATAGTGGGAATAAAACACACGTCAGTACATGAATGACAAATAAAGCCACTGATTTTCAGCACTGATGGAGCATACTGGGTTGGCACTCCTTTCAGTCACCTTTGTCAAAAACATGTTATTTTAACAACTGTCAAATTCTAGTGTATGATACACCTTCACAATTAATAATTTCTGTCAGGAGGAATTATAAGTGCAAATCATAACAGCACAAAAATAAACCAGCATTAGCAGATACATTAGAGATCTTTTATTTTTCTCCATAATTATTGGTACCTTTAGATAAAATAAATATATATAAAAATGTATCACATAGGCTTGAACCAAGTCTGACAGTCTCTGCCACCCAGTAGCGGGCATCAGGGACTGCTACATGAAAAAATATACCATAAATTACATTATATATATACACATTATGATTATCCATCTTTTCTATGTAAGTATTATATTCTATAGATATTTTGCAGATATATTTCATCATACATATAGTCTATGCAAAGGTTTTCTTTTTTCTTAGATTCTTTGTATTGAGCTACTTTATTTGCTTTGTTATTTGTTGTGTTTATTTATCTAAAGATAAATATATATCTTATATATATTTCTCTATTCTAGTGCTGAGGGGTATATTTTGTGTAGGTAAGTGTGCAGTGTCTGGATAAGATCTTCCCAATTTGGTATCAATAAAGTACATAAGTACATCTATATAACTATCAAAACTAAAAGTCTACATGCACTTGGTCCTAGGTTGCTCTGTTCCACAATATGTAAATTGCGCAGTGAAGAATATTAATCTAAGCAGCCACGAGTAAAGAGCATCATGTGTGTAGGAAAGCAGTGCACTGACATTTAAGAAGGGCTTTTTTGAAGCGCTTCCCGTTGACGTGCGTCAGGACGTGGTGCGGCTGCCGGTTCAGGTGTCTGACGGTCAGCTTGCAGAAGAGCCGCCCGCTGCGCGACAGACAGCACACAGTCAGCAAACACATCACCACAATGATCATCAACTGTTTTCTGACACAAAAAAAGTCGTGACAAGACTGGATTTCACAACAAAAGCCTTCTTACGGTTGTTTCGTGCTCGGTACGATGTGAGGCTCATACTGGCTGTAGCTGAAATCCGAGGCAGCGCTCAGTTTCTGGTACTTCTTCCCTTTGGTGAAGTTTTGTAGTTCTGCAAGGTTGCATGGAAACTCGTGGCCATTCAGTGTACATTTAATCTGAAATGACAGAACTGTTGTTTAACCTGCAGATTACGATTTGAGGGCACCTATACATGGTCTTCATTTACACCTGAAGTCATGGTTACTACATCCAGCCTCACAAAGTGCCTTGGTGTGTAGCTCACACTAAATGACAGGCTAAATTAGCAACACTGCTAGCTCTCCGTCTGTTGTTGTATCGAACAATGAAATCTGATCGCCAACCTTGTTGTTGTCGGCGAGTTGAAGAGCTGGGTGGTTACTGAGAAACGCCCTGAGGTCTGCAGGTAAATCCTCCATGGTTTAGAAATTCCTCAAAGCACTAGTCGTGCACTATTTTGGTTGTAGTCCCTGACAGGAAGTGCGTCCACGTGGGTGCACCACGCAGCCGCGCCATGTGGTGGTTATTTCATGATGTCTTGGCGCCATCCACTGATCAAACACATCAGCCTGGTCAAACAAGTGGAGTCCAACATCCAGCTATCATGCTCATATGAGGGACTTTAACACCCATTAACATGTGATTAAATCAGTCTCAGCAAACAGGATTTAGATCCGACTCTTAAAAAGAACTGTTCTCTATTAGCTGTGTTTTTTACTATTACGGCCGACTCATGAATAGTAAGCTGCTCAGCCTATTTATTTATTTATTTATTTATTTATTAATATGAACCAGACAGGACACTTTATTTAAACCGTTCATATTTGATAACAGACCGTGTGCTGAACGTCTATTTTTTTCTGAGACGATACGTACCCTTAATATTATTTTGCACAAAGCATTTTGGCACAAGAAAAGGCACCACTACATTTGGGTCCTGAGTCAGCTGACAGCCTAACAGCTCAGGAGCAGAGATCTACTAGACGAAGAGTGCTCACTCTGCCCCCTTTTATATGCAACACTTAAGTAACGGTGAAATACATTTTTTTTTTTTTTTTTCATTTGATCTTTGATGAGCCGTGTTAAATTTTTGATCTATTGTGATCTAAATCAAGGCACCCAGGTTTGTTTACTTGGCACTGAATCGCACGCGTGTTGGTGCGTTTTAGTGACATCTGTGCAGTGTAGAGGTATAAACAATCTTTGCACGTAAACCCCCATGATTCACTGCTCCGGTAAACAACTTAGCATACTTGACTGATGCTAGTAAAGCTAACAGGCAGTGAGTCGGAGACCTTCAGCCGCGGCTCCTCGGACGGCTGTCATGTGACGAAAATAAAATACACATTTAGCCGGTAACTCATATATGTATTGTACTCGACGGTTTTTTAAAATTAACTTCATAGAGTTTGCACTGTACATACATAAGAACGACAGCAAGTAAGTTAATGTCAGTCTGATAAACTTAAGCCTGCATTATAGACGAGTGTTTTGCTTGTGCCGGCTAGCAAACCAGGGTAAAAAGTAATACTAAACGCTACCTACAGCCAAAGGGAACAATGTCCGGACCAAACGGAGATCCCAACATGTCAACCGGCGACGGCATCATCGAAGACGACGATGAATTCAGCGAAGACGGTAACGAGCTAATCTTTCCACTCACTGCTATATTTACCCAGGGACTACAGTTACTGAGTGTGTGACCCTGGTGCTCTGCTTTGGACCGTACCATGGTTAATTAATTCAAGGCGATGAATACATAAAGCAAGACAGAATTATGTATTATGCCCGGCGACCAGCTCATTCATATCTAGATAATGGTATATCGGTCAGTCTTAATTCTCCGCTCCCTCTCAACAGAGTATGCCGCCATCAACTCCATGCTGGATCAGATTAACTCCTGCCTGGACGACCTGGAGGAGCGGAACGACGCTCTGAACGGAAAGCTGCATGAGCTGCTGGAGTCCAACCGGCAGGCCAGGCTGGAGTTCAGGGCCCAGCTGCTCGGTGGCCCCCCAGAGGAGCAGCCTCCTGCAGACAGGGATTCCTCCCCACAGGGCAGAGCAGACCTGGACGCGGGCTCCGAGGAGCAGAAATGAGCCAGCAGCATGTACAGACTGTGTTGTGTTGAGTGAGACGTGAGGGATGGATGCGGACTAGTTGATTGAGCTCTAAAACTCTTATGTGATGGACTGATGACAGCTCATGCCTGATCTACACAGCCCATGCCCATGTGAAGGTGCTGAAGTCGTGCTCCCTTACAAGACTTGGGTGTACCATAGCTGCATTTTGCATCCCTTTATGCACTGAGCATGATCTTGTTTCCTCTAGTTTTCATACATGTGGTGTACTGATACTTTTTTTTGTGAGGGAACTGTGCGTTGTTGATCTGACAGCTGGTCCTTATATGCATTTTTTCAAAGAGGACATCAGTTTGATGCTGCAACTAGGGTGTGAAATCTGAAATATCACTGCTTTACACTGTTCCTTTCAGGCTGTGTATCATCAATCAGGGAATCCTCATAGTGGGATGTCATCAGACATAATCTGAACTGATGAAGTCAGTTTTTTGTCACTGATGTGTTTCTTTGTAGCTGTGTGTGTGAATGTATTAATCATTTGTTGTAAAAGTACGCATTCCAAATGTCTGTCATTCGTGTTAAGACAATGTATTAATTGTTTTGTGTGTGGTGTGAGATTGAAAATGTATACCCTTTTGTCCTGTTCATTTTCATTCTCCTGCTTTTCTTGACATGCTACTGAAGCAATTTAAATAGAAGTTTATATATATGCACACTGCTGGATAATATAATCGAATCCCAAAAAGTTAGACAACATTGCAACTGTCAGTGTGGAAATTGTCAGACATTTTAATATAAATTAAAATGACCCCAGAACAGAAAACAAACATCCAAAAATACATGAAACCTACAGCAGTTAGAAAACATCACTGTTTGTTCATCTCATTTTGTCAGTTGCTGAATAAAAATACAATAAGAAACAACTTTATTTGAAACTAGCCTTTTATGTCCATTTCTCTCCCATTCTAGTCTGTTTCAGAGCCAGACAGGAAGAGGACAACCTTGCCATAGCTACATACATTGGTCTCTGAACTTAACGATGTACAGTTAAGGATCGATCTGGCAAAATATCTCCCTGACATGTTCTTTCAAACAGGATGTAATGTGACATCAATCACATGACAGTTTGCACACCCAAATACAAGGGACTGCTACAGAGGTCATCAGTTCACTGTGGTTTTAATATCCTTCTCTATCATTAGGATGAAATGTCTTCAAAACGGCATACTGACCACAAAGAAAGAAGAAATGCATCCTCATGGTGGCTTATGACTGCTGAAATGCTGCAGACAGAATTATAAATACACATTTGTGTGAACTTTAACTATGGGCTATGCTATTCTATTGTGTTACTGGTACTTCTAAATGGAGCTGCAGGTTTACTACATTAAATATTAAAAATCACAAACTTTCTGATGCAACTAATGTTGGGACCATTCAGCTCACCATTTGTGAGTCCATCTGTCCAGTGTATAGGAACAAATACAATTTAGATAAGAAAATAAAATGAATGCAATGGTGAAAGGGAGGGAAACAAGCACAGCTACCAGCTCACACAATGTCATGTTTGTTGTGAATGTTTGTGCAAGCACCTATAAGCCAGTCAATGTGCCACCGCTTTAGGCCCAACACATGAACGGGAGGATTAATTTGTTCAAGAACAGCCAAACCTTACAACTGGCCATGAGATTTTTTTCCAATTGTAAGAGGAAATGTCACACCAAATACAGATTTACATGAAACCAATTCTTCCTGCTCGGTTACTCCATGACCGAGAGAGTCTCTTCTGAGGCCAGTGCATTTCTATTATATTATTAGATTTGCAGTCTTGGTTTGAAGATGCAATGTATTTTCAGTGGGGAAAAACAAAAACAAACACCTCAAAAGTAATTTCAAACTTCACACCAGCAATTTTAGCTCTGACACAAGTAGTTTTGTTTTGCTCCTTGGGTCAAAGAGATAAAGTTTTACCAAGTAAAAATTAAAGTCATTATCAAGTCATATCAAGTCATGACAGCAGCAAGGTTCAAAAGCTTCCTTCAGCAGCACGCGGTGTGTTTGCCTAACACTGCAGACATGCTTCTTGACTATCTGATTAACAAGCTTTTCAGTTTCAAGAAAAGCAATATCTCAGATTTAGCAGAGCCTTTTGTAAATGCATGAGTAACTTGGCCGGATTCCAGGGGCACAGCTCGTACAGTTCCAATTCAGAGCCTGATTCATTTTCTTTTTGGGCTCCTGCACTGATGAAGTGCTGTCACAACCTCATCTAGGAGCTCCCAAAAGGTTCTCTCTTCATTTCACTGTACAGTTGAAGGTTGTATGGCCATTTTCCCCCAGCAAATGTCAAGCTTCTGCAGTCATCTCCTACATCTTTTGTTGTGATTATTAACGGCTTCATAATGCAAACAGGCTTCCCAATTACCTCGGGATTTTAGCTAAAGAAGTAGTCCAGTCTGAATGTGTGTAGTAGTGCAGTTATTATAAGGCATCAGTTGCTGAAAACTGTTTTGCCCGAAACATGACATCTTGAACCCCAAATTTGTAGGAAAAAAAAGATGAAATTAGCCTGACCGATACATCTGATATTGGCCTGACACAGATGTATTGGTGTCTATGTTGTACGATATGTCCCAATATGTTCTCTTACAGAACATAATGCAGAAAAAGATGCTTTGGGTAGTTAGGAAATTAATGTATTCCTTTTTCTTACATCAAGTTATGTATGTTAAACTTTGTCACAAGTGTTTGATAACCACATTTGAGGGATCACTGCAAAAAATGTGGGTTTATGTTTATATCAGCTGATATAATGACATCAGAAATTTTTCCATGCTAATACTGGTATCTGCCCTAAAAATCCAGTTATCAGTTGGGCTCTGGATGAAATGCCATAGACAATTTAGATTTCAACTAAGCTCAGATCAGATTCAAGATTCAGCCCTGCTCAACACTCAAGCATAAGTACCATTTTGTCAAAATTGCTTCATAAAGTTGCCAGCTGCTTGAATACTTATAATTTGGTTCAGAGCAGTAACGGTCTACATCCCATCTCACTAAATGCTTGTGCTACATGGTTAGGCAACGTGGAAAATGCCTTTACTGTTCCATCCTCAAAAGTTCCGCACACTTGTTTACAATTTGTTAGCAATCATTCATCTAGCTAGCTAGTGAACTATCATCATCATCATCATCATCCTCCTGATCCCCTGGGATATCAGGGTGGGAAATTAACTTTTTGGTCAGCCAGCCACAGAGGCTTGTGGACACCCAAAATCTATCAGCCATTCATTATTTTTTCATTTATTTGTTTTTTAACCAGCTACATTTAAAATGCCTGATCATTGTTAAATTTAGGGGCCAAGAAGCAATTAAACATACACCAACTTTCAATCATGGTTGGGGTTTTCAAACTAAAAAAAAGTTAATGCAGATTGAAGGGATCAATAATATACTGCCATTAGAACATGTACAAACCCTTTGCTCCATTGTTAAAAAAAATAAAATCAAGTATGTTCACTGACATAACAGATATTATGAAGGGCTAATCGAGCTAACAGAGAGGGTTTTTTTTTTTTTTTTGATTCACACAGAATAAAGAAAGGCTGGTTCAGATAAAACTGTACCAACTTTTTAAACAAATGATACAAATAAGCTTGGCTTACCTTTTAATGGCTCACATAGATGCTTAATTGGGATTTTATTTTAATTATTATAATCTAAAAGAGAGGCTGGGGTTTGGCCAAAAGCCTAGCTTGCACAAGGACAGTTTTCTATCTGGCTGGTAAAATTCAGAGGCTTACCCACCACTGATCATTTTTCATTTAATGGGTGGCAAGTGTTAATATCCCACCCTGTGAGAGCAAATCACATGCTAAAATTTCACCTCGCTGCTCTGCTCAACAGTCACGTTCCACACAGCATACCTGTTAAAAGTCTAGGTATGTGTTTCATTTAAAAGTCCAGCAGCATGGGGAAGCTGGTTTTTTCCGCATCTTCGTCTGTTCCATGACAAAGTGCATGGTGCAGCCTCTTCCTATACTGAAAAATGCCATCCTAAGGTTGTGATTGCACCGAGTTTCTTCTCTTTTTTTGTGACTCATCGTCTGCATGTGGTCCTCCCTGACCTCCTTTTGGCCACCGGTTTTGCCTTCACTATGCTGGCCTTCTTTCCTGCTACAGCAGGAGTTTCTTTCTCCTTTTCTTCTTCTGTATCTTCAACAGCTGCCACCTGCTCCTCTACCTTGCTAGCAAGCAACTCAGCGGGACTCTCCTTAGCTGCAGAGTCCTGGGATGTGGTCTCCTCCTCTAAGGTGTGGGTGGTGAGGTCTTGGTCTATGCAGCTGGTGCTAGGTGAATTGTCTGTGAGGTGCTGTGGGGGTGAGGTGGGTGCTGGTTGTTTCTCCTCCTGCTGGCTGTCTGACAGCAGCTTCAGGCGGGTGATGTTAACAATAGGCTGCATGGACTTTGTCACTGAACCCTTGTCAACAGAGACGGTATTAGAACCATTGTGTTTGCTATTCCCATCCAAACAGTCTGTGGTGTTTTCTGGCCTGAGGAAAGATTCTCTAGCTTCATCCGATTGGCTGTGCAAGGCTCTGTATTTCTAAAAGGAAACAGCATAAACACTGCATTTAGCCTATAGAAATTTATGAGGCATAACACAGAGGGACACATTGCTGCATATCACATGTAGAGTGATGAAAACTTGCCTTTTGACTGTTTAGATATATTTGGATTGTCAGTTCATTGGTCATAAAATCAGTAAAACAGGTGTGTTACAGCCAAGGCATCTCAAAAAAAAACAAAACTGTGATTATAGAGGAATTACAGATTTAATTTGTGAATACCACAGATAATAAACACCAGCAATCCTTGTTTGGTGTGGAAACAAGGAACATGAAAACAACATGTTAAGTCATGAAAACTAACCTTGAGGTTTTCAAAGTGCTTGAGGGATTTACAGTGCGAGTGAAGGGCAGAGGACTCGAAATGGCAAAATCTGTTGCAGAGACGGCACAGAAACCCAGCTACTGGAACTAAAAAATTGGACCCTGAGGTAAAGAAGGTCAAGAGGAAGAGAAAATTCACTCTGACATGTTATGACTACGGGTGACAGCACAAACAGCAAAAACTCCTCTTAGGGTCCACCAGTGAATGGTGGGCAATTTTATTTAGGAATGAATTTTTAATGATTCGATTTGATCAGGAACACAAAAAACAGTGCAAGCTGCTTTTGCTCTTAACACTGAAAAACTAAAAGCTGGTCAGTGCTACAGGCAATGAGCTGGTTACTCACCATAGACTGTGTTGGGGTCATACTGCTCATCACTGGCCATGTCCTGCAGGGTCACTTCTGTGAGCGCGGACCATCCATCCTGTACAAGGACACCAAAAACACATTGTAAAGGCAAATTACACTAGATTCACCAAGAAGTGCAATGCTAAGTGACTTGAACTGAAACAGCAGGAATTAAAAAAAAAAAAAAAAAAAAAAAAAAAAAGCATATGAGACAAAAAGATGCTTGACCTGACTGTGGGAGCTTCCTTGGTCTCCATCGCTACTCTGTCTTTCTTCTTGCTCTTCTACCTCACCGCCCTCCTCCTCCTGCTCATCCACCAAACAGCCATCTGTGTCAGCGACCAAGAGGTCAGAGCCCTCCTTTTCCTGAAGCTGGACAGCAGCAAAAAGAACAGTGAAGACATGAACCAAGTGAATACTTTAGATCATCCTCCGACTAGAAGTAAGCACTTGCAAAATGTCAGTGAACTAGGAACATAATCACAGATGAGACAGACACCTCCTCCACTCGCTGCTTGTGCTCCGGGGACTGCATGTGTTCCACAAAAAGCTGTGAGGTCCTGAAGTGTTTCTTGCAGACTGTGCAGGAAGGGCTCGCTGTTCGACTGGCAAGCTAGGGACAGAGCAACACCAGATCATCAAGATGACTCCACTGCCATCAAATAGGATTAATGGCCATTTATTTGCATTTGTAATTAAATGACTACATGTCGTGCAAGATCCTGCATCCAGAATACAAAGAAGGTAAATGTTCTTGTCTATACTAGCATGGACAAACAAATTGTAGTAAGCAGCCTGTTACTTTGTGCTCCTCGGTGCGACGATGGTCTGTGATGTTACTGGTGAAGTGAGTCTGGCAGGTGGCACACCAACGCTGAGGGCCCGGCCTTTTTTCTCTGTGGACGGTACAGACTCAGATTACTCAAGACACATAAAAAAATAAAAAAATGTCAGTACATTTATCAACACAGAGGATAAGATATTAGTATCCACTGTTGTCCTTGGTAAGCCCTCCTACACAGGCTCAACTGAGTTTAACAGAATGCAGGAACTCTGCACCATCATTAATCGACAGGACCAGACAGGCATTAATATTAAGCAGCTACCAACTTTACAGTAAGTAAGCCATTAGAAACTGTAAAACTGATTATCATCATTGTGGAATTAGTGATAGCAATAAACATAGTGTCAAAAGTAAGTAGTCACTTCTGCAATGGGTTGTTGTCGTTGGTGTGTGTGTGTGTGTGTGTGTGTGTGCGTGCGTGTTTGACACGAACCCATCTTTTTGTGCTGCCTGTAGAGACTCCTGAACTCGGGGCAACAGCGTGACTAGGCAGGCATTGCTCATGTGCTGTATCTCCATCATCCTCTGTTGGTGGGAAATGCCATTCATATGGCTCCTGAAGTTCTGTTAAAAAAAAACAAAAAAACAAAACAATAATAATACAGTTCAAAATGCAGGAGAGAAAAACAAATATATAGAGACAGATGAAAAGTAATAATCAGGCCTTTTATGGATTTTTGTGTAATTGTGGTAAAATCTTTGCCGTCTCTCGGGGTTCCATCATGCTGGCTGGGTTGCAGGATCACTGAAGGCCACTGAGTGCAGCGCTGCTCACCCCACAGCAGCACGTCTTACTACACCTGTGTACATGTATGCTGCACCTGCCTGCTGGTTGTGGCAGGTGATACTGCAGAGGTAGCAGTAGAACTTGTTGGCTCCCTCCCTGCCTTCCTCCAGGTTGTCGGGTGATGCCAGAGGGGCGTCTTTGCCCTCTGTTGCCGCGTCTGGTGCCAAAGTACTTGGCTGGCTTTCCTCACTCTGCTGGCCACACGGTGATGGGGTGGACATATCGCTGTGCACCTACACAGAGGGGTTACAAACCAGATCTCATTAGCTTACTGTGCATTTCTTGTCCACTGGGCATCCATAAGAAATAACATATTGCACTTTGATTTACAGCTTGCAGCTAGGGTGTAACAATTCATTCATCGCATCACTGCTTCAGTTATAATCTCTGCCGATTCAACTGCAACTTATATCTGCTTAAAGACATAAATAGAAAAAAAAAAGCTCTGACTTCGACTTTGTATGAAATGCTTTGAATTAACTCATTTGTGACTTGCAAAATAAATAAATAATGCTGTAGTGATAGTAATCTACAGCGAGAGAATACAACCAGAATTTCTTGTCAATTATTTAAGCAAAAAATGCTGTGTAAGTGATTCTGGTGTCTTATTTTGTTTCCTCATTTCAAAAGAAAAATATATATTTATCCCTCCATAACGACACATTTAATTTAGTGGATGCAAAATTTTGGCTAAAAGTGCCGAATCAAACCGCTAATTTGAATTATCATTGCAACATGAATCACTTTCTTCTTATATTGAAGAAGATCAATATAAGATCAGAATCAGAAAAACACTATTGATCCCAAAGGGGAAATTGGGTATAAATCAAAGATGAAAACAGATTCACACCCTACTTAAAACTTATTTGCTCTACAAATCCATAACATGGACAACATGAAATTAAAACAATGTCTATGCTATGAGACACAGTGACAAAAGGAGAGTGGAAGGTCCTGTGTGGCTTGAAGCTCGTCTCACCTCAGCAGCTCTGCTCTCCTCCAGAGCCTCAACTGCCTCAGATCCTGCTGTGGATCCTCCTTCCTCCAGAATGATGCATTCTGGGAGGTCGAAAGTAAAGAGAAAGAGACCAAGACAAATGTGAGTGTTCGAGTCAACTGCCAAGGTAAACTACATTTAGATAAAGTTGGGGCTTAACTGTCTACAACAACTTGGTTTGTGTACGTTTTTACCATCAGATTGGCCATCCTCTGTATTGCTGTTATACTCAGGAGGAATAGCGACATCAGCCTCTGTTATAGTAACAGCCTCAATAACAGACTGTTCCTTTGGCTCCTCCAACCTGAGAGAGGGCGAAAGAACAAGAGAGTGGAAAAAGAAGGGGAGGGTAAATGTGGTGGGAGGAAAGGATCCGCTTTAACATTTCTCACTACTTGATTGAAAGCAGGGTTCCCACCTGTGGCCCTGATGTAAAATGTCATTACTTTCCCATGACTCAAACTAAGTCAGAAAGCCATCCTACAGAGAAAAGAAAAATCCATCCTAAAACACTGGCCAAACATGTCATGTGGATTTTTCCGGCACAGGTGCAATGGATTTTTTTTTAAACTAACTATCAATAGTAAACAAAGCTAAACAAAAGTAAACAAAATTTCCATACCGTAAAACTAAGATTTTTTCTTAATATTTATATAGGAAACTAATACTTCTACTTTCAGCTGCAATTACAAAGGCCAATTGTGTAATGACATAAATGTGTTAACAAGTTACAAAATACTCCTCTATGGTGGCCCATTTGTAAAATTCTGCAGTGCATTTTTAAAATTAAATAATAAAAAAATAGAAATAATATCAGGGATACAACTCTAAAAACTCCATTAACTTACATGACCAGTGGGAACCATGTGAAACTATCTGAAAACTTAAGCGGAAACACAAAAATAAATAAATAAATGAATGAATGAATTAGTAGAACTTTTTTGGCTATGACTGCCATACCCCTCTGTCCTCTGCTTCTTGGCTGCAGGTTCGTCTGCCGGCTCCTCTGCTGGTTGTGTGGATCTGTCTGCTCCTCCCTCAGCTCCGTCTGTGGGTTACAACCACACACACTATTAGCTACTCTGCTACCTTTTCACAGGAGGATAAATAAGAACAGCAAGACTAAAACTATAGTTTATCTTATCAAGGTGACCAAGTAGTTAAAGTCCTTGACTGAGATTGCAACTTCAGGATATTAATCTTTCAGGCATTCAATATCTTTTCTACTGATCCATCAGTCTTTGCAAAATCAAATTTGAAAAACAAACAAACAAAAGCCCTCTCACAATCTTCAATCAAATATTCTACTTTACAGATTTTGTAAGGACAAAAGCATAAGCAATCAGTATGAATATATGACATATTTATATTGAACTCATGTTGAATCCTGATCTGCCAGACACTGAAAACAGTTATCAACAGTTTAGTGTTCTTGCTGGCTTGCAGCCATACCTGTATCAGCCTTACTGTTGGTGTCACTAGTACTGATGGCTGACTGTTGACCATCGGCGCTCCCAGATGCCCTCTGCTCATTGTCCCTTTTCCTGTCTGGCTGACGAGCAGCAAAGTCCTACAGACACAAACAGATCATGGGATTACAGAGACATGAACAGTGACCTGGCTGATTTATACAAAGTCAGAGACTGTGGAGAATCAGTTAGAACCAGATGTGAGTAATAGTTTGCCATCTACCTGAGTCAGTCTATGATAAAATGGGAACTTGTCATTATTAAAGATTACTTAAACTTCTATTAGTAAACATCTGCCAGGGTGAGTTATTCTGTTAAGCATATTTGTTTTAGGATTCTGACATGTAGAACATGTTTGGTCATTTTGACAGGCATTACGTTTTGGAAGGATTATGCATTAACCATTTATCATTTTTGTCTACTCCCCGATTCCAGAGACAGGGAGTCAAAATATACTTCTGCATTAGTGTTGTCAAAATACTCAACAGCCGAGTCATGATTAGATTAATTTTGCACTACTGAAGCATGGACAAAAATGGAAGCAATATTATTTACACTATCTGAAACAGAATTTGCTCTCAGACAGAGGTATCCTATCCTCTCCAGCCCTGCAGAGACTGCAGGGCTGGAGGAGGAGATATTGTCACTGCTGCAGAAAAGGGTGAATGTGGAGATTCCTCTGGGGACTCTACTCCCAACTTCCTGGTTCCCAAGAAGTCAGGAGAAATGAGGCCCATCCAGGATCTGTGGGCACTAAACAAAGACACAATGGAGCAGTGTTTGAAGATGTTGACATTGAGAAAACTACTGGAGTGTATCCGTCTGGGCAACTGGATCCTCTCCATCGACTTGAGCAGCACCCACTTCCATGCTGCCATTCTTCCCCAGTACAGGGAGTTCTGCTGCTTCGTCTTTCAGGGAAGGATGTATCAATGTACTCGCCTCTCGTATAGCCTTTGCCCAGCTCTTTGGAGATGATGCTACTGCCTCTCATAGTACAAGTCCACAGGGGCCTGTGCTTGACGCTAGGTGCCACGCTGCTTTGAATGAATCCATTTTTGGAATTTGTGAATTGATTCAGATTTGTACAAGTAAGAATTGCGATTCTGAAGTGAATCGACCCCTTGTCTTTAACATCAACTTAAGTTGTGATAGGTAACCTCACTCATGAGTTCATGCAATCTATGTGCTCGAATGTCTTGAGCTAGGCCACATTTAAAATTTTCCCACTTAAAAGTAATTTGCATTCCAAAAAAAAGTCATGCTCTCAGGCATCCCTGGCATGACTGCCCCTCCCAAGGATAAATCATTTCACTCCAGCACACCAAACTACTCAGCACATGATTTAGCAGGGCTCCGGTGATTACCGTGGAGGTGGTGGTGGTAGAAGAGGTGGCGGTCGCTGTCGTGGTGTTATTGTAGTAGCGAGTAGGGGGATGGAAGTGTCGGGGAGCTGGAAAACCCATCATGGGGGACTTGATGGCTACACCCATGGGGACCGGTCCGAGCAGGGAGGATCTGGCTCCAGCTGCAAAGAATTGACGGAACTGTTGTCCACCCATCGCAAAGCTTCGCATGTTACCTGGATGGCAGGAGAGTGTGAGGGAAAGCAGACAGGTAGACAAATAAATACAGTGAAAGGAGGAGGGAGGCAGTACTAGTAATGCAGAACTACTGACCTGGAAATTAGAACCATTTTCCACTGCACTGGAGCCAAACCTTTTAGCACTTCAAAAACAGGAACTTTGAATTTTCCATTCACCAAAGGCCAAATTCCAGTTGATTTTCTGCTCTGTGTATCGCTAACAGGTTACACACTGTTGCATCACTGAAGCAACTTACATTGAGAGTCACTAGATGCCATGTGTAAATTTATGCTGAAGCAGCATTTTGTTGTTACCTGTCAAGAATTTGAGAAAGTCAACACAATACCTTGTAACCACCATCGGAGTTTGAGGTATTGGAAAGAAATTAGATAGTATAATGGAAAAGATTGTTGTGTTTGCGTGAACAGGGCTACAAGCATAATCAGGACCTGTGTTAAGTGAAAATAAACAAACTGAAGTGGGGCTATAAAAAAACAAACCTGAAGTCACAAATTTTGAGCTACTTAAGCAGCGTTGAAATCATGTGGACCCTAGCGGACTCTCACGTACTTATGGATGCTGAAACTATAACAACGGCCTTATGCAGTGGCAAATGGCTTTTAGCTGATTTAATGCTTTTGAATAGATTAGCTTTAGAACTGAGCAACAACAGCAGTTCCACTTCAAACACTGACTGTGGTATGCTAATTTATGCTGAGGTTTAGTTAATTTATGCAGAGGTTTAGTTAATGTCTCTAAACTGTAATTCAAACTGTACCCTGCATCTGCTGCATCAGTATGGCCCCCTGCAGCATGGGGTTCGGAGCGATGATAGTAGTCTGAGTAGCCTGGCACAGGTTGACCATCCGTGGTGGAGGAGCACCTTGGGGAGGCACCGGGATCGTTCTGGGCAGCAAATACAGAAAAAGAATCAATATGCATTACAGCTTAAAAAAAAAAAAAAAAACATTCAAAAAAGTATAAAGTCACTGAGCTTTATAGAAAAGCACAGTCAATTAAAGGTGCTCTGCACTCACTTTGTTGGTGGCACCAACAAATAACATGATGCCACCAACAGTTTCATCCAGAGGTGACACAAAGTAATTAACATGCAGCTTTTTGAGATTTCTGCTGTGAATCAATCATCATGCTATATCACTTGCATAAGCATAGATATTATGGGACAAAAGGTAATGAAGCAGGATAGGATGTCCATTCACATCTTTTCCATACAATAATTTGATTTTCCATTAATCTATGTTGAACAATGTAAAAGTCACTATCACTATCTAGCTCACAGTCAAGAAATTATGAAGTAAATTCTCAGTTTTTGTTTTCACCAAAACCGTCTATCCCTGACAACAAAATTTGAGCTGGTCTTATGCCAAAGCTGAAAACATTAAATACAAGCAAGAAGGTCAGCTGTAACTTTCAGTAATCACTTGTGTTCCATTATAATTTAAATCAAATGTTCTGCTCTGATGTCCACTCACATGCTCCCTGTTACTGTAACAACAGTCCTGACCAACAACACAACTGGCTACAAGAGATTTCAGATGAATGTATACCACATTAACTTGTACTGCAGAAATAAACATGTCTGCATGCACAACGCACTGAATTTCTGTCAAAGTAAACAAAATGATAGGCTACTGGACACGGGTAGCTAGTACACACTTTCCTTTTACTAAATCTTGGAATATGCTTCGTCACCAATTGAAAAGCAGGTAATCCACACCACCTCTGACCATGTTCCCACCTGGCATTAACATCCGTCCTGAGTGATCCGATCACAAGCTAACACCTCTAAGGACAGGTGTAAACAGCAGCAATATGTCCTGAATGTGTCTTGAGATCCGATCACTCAGGCCACATTTGGAGGTGGCCTGGGATGCTTTTGTCCTCATCACACTAGAAGTGTAGACACACATGACACATTGAAGGACTGCCTACTAACCTGATGTCCTCTGTCTTAAGCTCTGGTCCAGCCCAACACCCCCGACACCTGCCAGAACGTCACTTTTCCAATAGAAAAAAAAATGCAGGTTGGCTATAACACAGTTGTTTAATGAATAGAAACACTACCTGGATGCTGGGAACTACATGGGAGCCAAGGAGAGCTCAGCTCTCCTTACTATGAGCTCCCCTAAAGAGATGATGAGAAGTATGAAAAGTTGCAGTTACTACAGAAATATTACAGGAGGAAATGTGAATGTGCACTTGTTTCACCAGCCACTGGGTTTAGTTTTCTTTTTTTAAAACTCAGCTGTTATTTCTGACACATCAGAGCCATGACAGTGGAAGAGTCCCCACTCACTTGCACATTCACATGGCCTGTAATAATTTACACGTGTGAAATACATCTCAAGTAACTGTCTCCTTTTCTCAAATGTCTGGTGCCTGTTAAATGCATTTTATGTTTACTTTATTTATTTATTTTGTGTGGAAGGAGGACTAGCAAAGTGAGAATTTCATTATACGGTATTACCATATGTTTTACTGTGCATATTCTCTCTCTCCCTCTCTCTCTCTAGCTAAAAAAAAAAAAAAAAAAAAACCTGCAAATGAAAATGATACGTGTTTATCTGCACATAGAGCAGGAAACTAAGATCCAATCACAAGTGTGCAGGCGAGACGCATTTGGAGACACATTTTAATGCCAGGTGTGAACGAATGGACAGAGCTGTCCACTTCTGCTCAGGTCAACAAAGGCACATTTTAATACCGGGTGGAGACAGGGCCTCTGACCGACTGACTGAATATTTCACAATGTTTTCCAGGTCTGGAATTACCTACACTTCTTAAAAATTGTAGAAAAAAACACTGCTTGCCATTGTTTGGCAATTAGTATGTGAGCAGGAAGGACACTGGAGATGGAGTTTTGATTCTAGTCAACATTTGTGCCAATAAAAAGGTCTAGGAGATATGTCAATATAAGATCAATATCATGAAGTGAGACTAGATATGATCTAGAATTCTGGATAACATCTACCTTGTCTTTTCCTGGTTTTAAAGGCTGCATTACAGTAAAGGGATGAAATATTCTGAACTTATTCAAGTGTTGTAACTGTTTTGTTATCTGCCTCTAGCTACTCAGTCATCATATCCACATAATCATCTAATGAAGATTATTGTATTAAACACTAACAGCCATTCCTTCAACATTTCCATAATATTGGCAGATATTCAGTCAAAGATAGCGTGGTATCTGAGTTTGTCCATATTGCCCAGCCCTACCAATAACAAACAACTGAGCAAAATATGTCACCAGCTTCATTATATACAGATTTGTTTTATCACACGCATGTCTGCCTGGTTGACCTGCTTGACTTCTTGGCTCTCTCCATCTCTCCATCTGCATCCATCCACCCATTTTGAGCCACATCATAATAGTACATTTTAAGGCCTTTGCCTTTGCTATTTAGAGAAAGTCATAAATTGTGATAAAATAGCAGCAAATTCTAGGTTAAATTAAACACTGTGAGACTAAACCTTTTAATTCCGTCCCAGATGCCACAATGACATTTTATTACAGCAGCGCTGCCAAAGCAGCCACTGCCAACAGTATCTGTTTCATCCAGAAGGCCTTGTGCTAATCCCCGACCTCGAGTTGCTGGCCTTACCGCTGTGCTTGGTGGTGGTGGTGGGCGACATGATGCGCCGGAGGGGGCTGCGGAGGCGGAGGTGGAGGCGGCTGCTGCTGCTGGAAAAGTTGCTGTAGCTGCCGCAGGTGTTGGTGAAACTGTTGCTGTTGTTGGTGAATGTTTGGGTTGAACATAGCTTCACCGGTGTTTTAATTTCCTCTGACACAACAGTGGCTGTGAGGTACAAATGTGTTTGTCACCTCTGAACTGTTGGACACAAGACCCCTGCATCAGAGAGAGACCAGATACGTTTAATTACCTGCTTCACTGTCAACAAAACACAATAAAACACGCACAAAGTCCTATTGTGCAGACAGTCAATAACAGTGCGCATCTCAGGAGACAACAGGTCGCTTGCACATTGGCTAGCGACAACCGAGGAATTCGTGATGATAACTAATGTTAGCCACCAAGGTAACAATACTTTCTTTTCTGCAAGGCTGAAAGTAGTTACCTCGGCCCGCTAACAAACTCGGCCAAATATATTTTTAGCAGGTTAGAGCAGCTTTCTGTCACAGTCTAGTGTTTTGTGAGTCACCTCGCAGTCAACAAATGAATGCACCTGCCGTGAAAGCACTTAAGCTAACACTAGCAACCTCGAGTGACTGAACCTAACAAGTTAGCTTAGCATAGCATTCAGCTGGCTAACTGTGAGAAAAGCCAAGCCGTAACTTACTTCCGCAGCAGAAGTTTCCACCTCTTCACTGTGTTACCAAGATCTGCGACGACTTAGCTACGTTCCCAAGAGGGGACAGTGGTTTGAAACAGCCAGGTAAAACCACAGCACTTGGACAATAATGTTAGTTCCCTTCAGACGGCTGCAACTTGCGTTACATACCATCTGCTGTTGGGAAAGTCATCGACATCTGTCGCCCCCTGGTGGCTACAGGGCAAAATGCACTGAGTGGAAAAATGCATAAATAGCTGGATAAAGAAAATGTATTATTATGTTTTTATTAATTCTGACAGTGACGTATTTCCGCATTAAAGAAATACCTGCTGCAAAATATTTGATTGGGCTTACAATGTTTTATTTTGCATACGCTCAGTTATGCTCAATAATACGTTTTACATGTGCACAGTTTCTTATTTCTATACTCATAGTAATATTTTGTAGGATTAATGCACAAGTAGGATTGATGCACATATTTATACAACATGCACATACTTTTCCCCTATAAATTCCTATTTCGTCCCAGGGGATCAATTAAGTATTTCTGATTTTGATGCTGATGATTTATTTATTTATTTAGGCCCAATTAGAAAAGTGTAAATATGAACAAAATATTTCGAAAATATAATAAACTATATTTGTGACGGAGCGTCTGATCAATGGTTTTCATACCTCTACTTTATATGAGCAAGGCTATTTTATGTCCATGAGCACACGACTATTTAGTAACTAGGATTTTCTGAATAATCAAATGTGTGTGTGTGTGTGTGTGTGTGTGTGTGTGTGTGTGGGTGGGTGGGTGGGTGGGTGTGTGTGCGTGCGTGCGTGCGTGCGTGCGTGTGTGTGTGTGTGTGTGATGGTTTCAGTATGAGAACCACAGACCCAAAGATAAATAGTCTGTTATTATGGGACATGACCAGTGCATACATTATATATAGCCTACCTAGACCGTTTGACACACACTGACCCAGAACTTACTCAGACAAAATTAGCTTTTAGGAAATGTCTATTCTATCCGTGGCTTCCTAAAACTCATACATCCTGTTTTGCTAAATGAAATTGGTCTCTTGCATAAAATAAAACACATGAACAGAATATCAGACATTGCCTTTGTTTCTCAGCCCAAAAGAGAAAGAAGAAGGAAAAAAACTAAAACTAAAACTGAAAGTACAAGACAAAGAAATATAGGGGTGTATGTATATACTTTGTAATTTTTTTTTTTTTTTTTAATCTATTTTACTTGCACAGTGCTGGAGCTGTTGCCATTGCATTTCACTGCTGCTGTACTTGTACATTCATGCATGTGACAAATAAAAATCTTGAATCTTGAGAAACAACCTTGGATTTTTGTGCAGACGGAAGCTGAGTTAAGTGATATCTCTTTCTTCCCCGTATTCTCTCTGATCGGCGATTTCTTTTTCTCTCTTTGCGGCAGCAAGCAATCAGCAGAAACCGAGAAGAAACAAAAGCGTATCATTAATTTTTCATTGACATTTTCATGAATGAATTTCATATTATTATTATACAGTCAATATAATCTTGCGGAGAAAAGGGGGATTTTTTTCTATCTTATCCTTCTCTAAAGAAGTGGAACTGATAGATAAGCTGATAGATGATAGATACCGTTTTATGCATGCATCCTTGTTTTTTTTTGTTTGTTTGTTTGTTTGTTTGTTTTTGTAACCGAGTGAGACACACACACACACACACACACACACACACACACACACGCATGTATGTATATGTATGTATATACGTGTGTATGTGTGCATCTATCTATATCTATCTATCTGCCTATATATATCTATAGATATAGATCTAGATATATAGATATAGATACACTTTTTGAGCGCCCCCTGTCTTCCTGGAGTGTGTACTGCCACAGTTAACAGATTCAGCACCATGGACAGATCAGTCAAACTGATGACACTGAGGTAGGACAGAAAGATAAGAAGAGGAAACAGTTTACTTGAAAAACAGTCATTTCCAGATTTATAGCTTTTAGATTTTTAAATATATTCTTACAAGATCAAGCTTTAGGGATTTTGAATCTCATACGGAGCATAATTTGGCAGTCAAGAGAGTCTACTGCCACCGAGCGGTGCTTATGAGGAACTGCAGGGATTTCTCCTGAGAAAAAGACAGCTCATCCTCATCCCCTGTGGTGCCTGGTGGAGAGCAGTGGACACGGCAGTCCAGAGGAGGGAAGACGGTCCTGCAGCAGAGGTGATCTGACACCGAGGAGGCGCAATCAATGAGGGAGAAAACCGAAAAGTGAACTGCATACGAAGCCCGTGCGTTTCAGCGCCCTCTGATCGTGAGGGTGAGGAGGGGGGCGATTTAAAAACAAGCCTTCCCTCATATTTTACTCGGCTCTGACCAGGACATACCTATTAACTAGCTGCCAAGATGGGAAACCGGGGGATGGAGGATTTGATTCCTCTGGTGAACCGCATGCAGGATGCCTTCGCGTCCATCGGTCAAAATGCGAACCTGGACCTGCCGCAGATCGCCGTGGTCGGCGGGCAGAGTGCCGGGAAGAGCTCGGTGCTGGAGAACTTCGTCGGCAAGTAAGTGCGGTTTATCCTGTGTGTTGGTGCGCCAGTGCATGCGACGGCCGCAGTGGCTTTATTTCCACACATACCCATCCCCCTCAGGCCCTCTGCAGGCTTTACCTGCGAGTTATTGAGAATGTCAGGGTGTGATTGAATGTCTTAAAGTACTGCACCTTTCACCAATTGTTGTCCTTTTATCTTCCTAACCTCTCCCTTGGACATGACAGCGCAAAGGAGATTAATTTGTTACATAAATCCCTTCTGCCCCAGTGAAATTGACCAGCTAATTGCTACATGGTGCGTTGGCTGAACTACAAATAGACGTGTTATGTATTCAGTTATAGCCCTTATCCTATAGGCTAAATCATGGCTGGTGCAGGGTATAAACTGGCAGCAACAACATCACCATGTATTTCAATGAATTTCACCTTCTCTGTTAATGTGGAAGGCGTTTTCAAAATAACTTGCATTCAAGTTTCTAAACTTCTTGATACTAAGTGCAGAGGTTAGACGAAGTTATCTGTGTTTATATCATAAAATGATGTATTATATTATCATAAAATGCTATAAATCAGTGGCGATCCATTAAAACTCATGGGCATATTGTACACAAACTTCCTGTAAACACAGGGGATGCACTTCCAGCTAGATTTACTGCATGTGTTATTGTGTCTCTGGAGAGGCTACCATTTTGTTGCTCATAGACTGAACAACATAAGTGTTGCCTTGTGTGGATAGGCCTCAAACTGGAAAACACAATCTTTTAGTTTAATGGAGTCCCACATAGAAAACGTAGTTTGCAAAACAAAGCCTGGGGAACCAAGCTGCTATGCTGCAGTATGACCTTGTGGAGAGAGAGAGAGAGAGAGAGAGAGAGAGAGAGAGAGAGAGAGAGAGAGAGAGAGACAGACCTGAGCTTTGAGCCCCTCCAGCTGGCTCAGCATCCATCTGTCAGTGCTTATAGGTGAAGCTTACTGCATGCAGGCAGAGAGGTGTCACTAGCCGACTGACTGCCAGCCCTACTGTGACATTTTGTAAACCTTCTTCCACCATGGTACAGTTTTGGGATGTCACGCCATCGACTTTTTCAAGCCCTCAGATGCCCTACTTCTTTTTTAACCATGCTGCTGCCACTTGGTACACAGTGTGTGATTCAGCAGTATTTCCTGCAAGGTCAGACTGCATGCATCGCCCTGAGCCTGTGCCAAATCACAACTCCTACTGAGCCCAGCCTGAATACTCCAGTATTCTGTCAACGGTGACACTGACCCTCAATTTATCCTGCTGGAGGGACAGGGATCACAGCAGCAGCAGCTGATTTAAAATCATGCAGCACTAGCCTCTTTAATTGATTCACCTTCCTCCGGAAGACCTAATTAGCTGTGAACACATCTGGCATTGTTTTTATTTTTGCACAGTGCCACCTATCTCCTACATTTGTTCAGCAGTGAGGAGACAGACAGGTCACTACCACATGGTCACAGTGCTAATCCCCTTCTTAACAGGTAGTAGGTCTGGCATGCTCCTGTAACTGCCTCAGCGGCACTGTTCACGGGCCTGTAATTTAAATGTAATACTATTGCTAGAAGGCATATTGCTTTGTAAAAAAAAAAAAAAAAAAAAAAAAAAAAAAAAATATATATATATATATATATATATATATATATATATATATAAGAGCCATTTAACTAGAAAAGCACTTAAAATGTAAGCACACACCACTCAAAACCTGAATGGCAAAAAGCAAAAAATAAGAACAAAACATCTTGAATAATTTGTAGCCATGCCTTTTACTGTCTTTTTTTTTTATTCAGCCCATTAATACAGAACAACTGGAGATATGTAAACGCACATACATGAATAATTAGATGTACGTGTAAGCACAGCAGCTCCCTTTTACCAGCCGTTTTCAGCTCCTGCTGTAACATCTCAGATAGTGCTGGCAGAAACCACAAGAGTTATTAAGTAATTAGACCGCCCAGAACAATCTTATTGCGGTTGTTCAGAGGGAAACATTTAGTTGGTTGGAAGTAGCCATAGAGAGCGTCCGGGTCGAAGGGCAATTAGATTGTTAATTTTCCCAAGGGACTGATGATTTATATGACATATTATTATGACAGGAGCTATGTAAGGTAAAGAGGCCTTTCTATTGTTTGGGGATCAGGGTAAGGGTTAGTTTGAGAATAGGATAAACATAAGAAATACAGTTGTGAAACATTACTGCAAAGTATTACAATGAAGCTCACCGGACCTGAAGAAAAAAAAAAATCACAGCATTGTTTATGTTTACATCTGTGTTCATCACGTCAACAAGGGCAGCAGTCTTTGTTATCTTACAACTGGTTACAGACTGGTATTCTGCATACAGTGTGTGTGTGTGTGTGTGTGTGTGTGTGTGTGAGTGTGTGTGTTCTTTCCCTGCCCAGCTGTAATGACATCACTCAGGTCATCCCGTCCTTCTAGTCCTGCCCTTCCCTCCCAGTTGGTCATTGTGCTTCATTGTGTTTGCATTATCTGCCCAAACCGACACACACATATACAATACTCTGTGTGTCTACATGTCACAACGCTCCTACTCAGCTGTGTCCCTTCCCTCCCCTCCCCCATTCTTTGCATACAGCCATGCACATTGACGCTATTCACTCCCTCTCACAGACTCATTTAACTTCCTGTTCATGTTTGGCCGTCATTACGCTTCTTGCTTTTGCAAACATTTCGCTTTTAATAGAAACAAACAACATACACATTGACTCATCATGACATTTAGTAGCTGCTGTTCTCTCTGTTATGGATGAGGGAACAGACGGACGAACTGGAGGCTCCTTCCCAAAGCAGAGGGGTTTCCTTGTCAGGTCACATGACCCCGGTACAGGCCACTCCTCCTCCTCTCACCCAGTGATGAAATCACTGACTGTGGAAGAAAGATTAATGCCTCGAGATAAAGAGGCAGAGATAGAGAGGGGTGCAGACACTATCCACACACAGTGGTGATCATTTGATAGCAACTATAATTTTATAACATGCTGATAGGACTGATGGGAACAAGTGAGAAATACAACCACAGAGTGATAAACTGATGTAGTGATATGTCTGTCTTTCTGTTCATACAGGTTTTATGTTGCCAGTAACAGCTGTGGCCCAGTATTTGTTCTCTCTCTGTGTTATGGAAGTGTGTGGTTCCACTGCACAGACAGTTATTGCCAAGATATAGCTAATGGACAGGTTATTATACCTACACCAAATTCCATGAACGACGTCATTAGGCATTTTGGCTGTTTGATAGTGAAATGGAGGTGAACAAGTTAGCACAGGTGGATAATGAGTAGGAGGAAGATGCAAAAATCCACTTTATGATGTAATGACCATCAAATCAGCATCATTCATCAGTGTGTCATGTTTCTACATAGGCACTGTCCAACCTGAAGTCAATTTTAGGGAAGATCTGGCACCTGAGGGCTAAATACAGAGCTTTTAGAAAAGACTTTATATCTGTCTATCTAAAACTGGTTGCCCTCCATAGTGTGCCCTGTGACAAGTGGATTTGGTTTCTGACGCAGAAACAAGGACAACCAGTCTCTTGGTCCAAGCCAGGCTGTTACAGTAATTGTTAAAATTGAGTCGTCTGCCCTTCACTTTTTTTGCCTCACACTTTCACACCCTCTCCTTGCATTTTTTCATCTGTCACTTGCACAAAGCCTCCTGTTTTCACCTTTTATTTTCACCACAGTTCAAACTAGCCTTGCCATCCTTGCTTCTGTCTCTCTCTCTGTCTCTACCCCCTCTCTACTGCTCGGAGCACTATATCATGCACGTCACATGTCAATCTGTGTTAGCCCTGCGTCCCTCAGTTTCATCCCGCTGGGCCATGATTTGCAGCTGAGGTTCCTGGTTGTTTATTGCCTGATGACAGCGGAGAAGATGAGGCATTTCATAAATCTGAGTCCGAGCACCACCCCCTCTTTGTCACGGCCTCTCTCTTTCTTACTGTCTGTCAGTGTCTCGTTCTGCGTGTCCCATGTGTTTAATTAGCACGCCCCCAGCAGGCCCTCCCCAGGCAGGGGGGCTTTACTAGTCTCCAGTGCCAAACCCAGGCAGTGTCAACTGAGGGAGACACATCAGTACATAGCGGCTGAGATGGAGGAGAGGAGGCTGATCCAGAGCAAATGCAACACTATTCATTTTACCAGTTAAAAATTAACCGGAAGTAATCCGGCGTTATTTCAGATATAGAAGTAATACCTAGTTATAAATTTAATAACATGTCATGGGGTCATATTTTCATTCTTGTCATCCTTTTTTTTCTCACACTTTTTACTCCATTCTTCCAGTCCATGTTCACACCTGTCTGTGGTGTTTTGAGGGGGAGAAGTGTTCACCGGAAAAGTGCAAGATGCGTCTAATTGAAATCTACCAGGAGGAGAGGGGAGTAAATTGTTGAGAGCAGAGCGGTAACAGCCACCGTTTATCATCATTTGGTGGCAGGACAGTTCATTATAAGATCCTCTGTCATCCTGTTCGGCCTGTAATATAAAAGATTTGTCTGTGCAGACGTGGCAGCCAGGGGAAGATGGGAGATACAGCTGACACACTGCGGTGGTGCAGTGTGCAGTCAGATGATGTCTCAGTAAAGGCCACTGAAATTCACTACTGGGTTTGTGCTCATCTTTAATCATATACATGTTAAAGTAGGGTTTCCTGTTATGATTTGTACTGTAGAAGAAACACGCAGCATAAGTTTTAATTCTTCTTGTATGAATTTGTGTAGTACGTAGGCTTGCTGATATATAGGCTATTAATATATAGGCTGATTAAATTTGAAATTATTCTGAAAATATCAGAATATCATACTGTTTATAAACTATTCATACATAAAACAATGCTAGAGGAGAGTTTGGGTTTTAGTAACATTCGAATAAGCTAAATTTGTCATGTAGCATATTGATAATTTTCATTTAATGTGCACTACAGTATACAGTTAGTGAGGATAATGCTAAGGGATTGCACATGTCCTCAAAAGATTTAAGACACTGCATTTTTTTTTTTTTTTTAGACTGAATTCAGGACCATGGACAGTTCTTTAAAACACACAAGGCAGCACACAACTGAGGCAGTGCCCCGATGACCACCTCACTTTGTAGATCTAACACTCAGCAAACAAGTCAGATTTTGATGGCTGCTCCTCCACAATAACTGTCTTTCGTGTATAATATTCACAACTTCATTTCAGATAAAAGTATACTTGAGTTTCTTTACACTATAGTGGGTTATAAAACTAAAAAAAGAATTGTTTAGATATCTTTCAAAAGTATTTCAACTTTGTGGTTTGTCCTGCTGCAATGTTTTAGCAGGATGCACTTTTTTCATTGTGGACTTTTTTTTAGAGAGAGAATAATGTCTTGGGATTGGAGTTTTATTTAATAATTGAATGCAACAGGGAAAAATGAGAAAGAAAGAGGAAACTGGCATGCGACAAATGTCCTGGGTTGAAGCTGAGCCCAAGATGTTGGAACCACATGGTGTGTGCCTGAGCCAGAAGACTCACTTTGTTGTTAGCGAAACTTGCTTGCGCTGACACTATCCAGGAACATTAGATTACAGCTCTTACCACGCTTCTCTTTCCCAGTTTCCATCTCTCTCTCAAACCCCGCAGAGATTATGATTATAATATTGCTGAGTTTGTGTGTTACATAACATGGTGCAACGCTGAAGGCATTCTGATGGTTAGCAGCAGCTCGGCTTGTATGAAAGACAGAGCGACGGTATAAGTCTGTGTTAAAGCCCTCACACTGTGTAGCTTAAGCCTAATGGGGTGAAGCAGAAACACACACAACCCTTTAATGCCTTATACAGGATGTTGTGCTTTGCAAGGAGATGGTAGTACTGACACTGTAGTCATAAATAGTACATTAACAGCGAATGAAATCTGTCACATTTCTACGTGCTTGTGCAATGACTACATATAGACATTTATATAAGATGTAACAGGATAATTGATCCAATGTGGTATCTAATCGATTGTAATTGTGTTGTAGTACACACCTCACAAATACCCCATATGTGGTTCAATCTTTGTTTCAACTTTTATTTGGTTGAATATTTCTTCTCAGATGCTTGGAGATCTAGTTTAGGTTTCCGAGGGCTTTTCTGTTTACCATAACTGACTGAATCGATCTAAGCCCTGTGAATGAAATCAGCCAGGCTTAAAGCAGTGATGTAAGCAATACCAAAAAGGATAGAAACCACGGATCTATAAACACTTTATTGTTGTGTTTACGTGTCGCTCAGTGAAAGAAACTCAGGAAAACAGTAAGAGGGAGAGAGCAGTGAGAGTGAGAGAGAGAGGGAGGGAGAGAGAGAGAGTGAGAAAGAGAGAGAGAGCAGTTGTTCTGATACTGCAACAGAGGATTACCACTAATCTCTGTTTGGGCCACAGCTCGCCAACAATAAATTTTCCCATTGGCTTTGGTCTAATCTTGATGTCTGCTACCAGCCAGCAACCAGCCATTTCATTGGCTCCCTTCACCACAATGGCTGACAGTAATCTGTGTGTGTGTGTGCGCACTATTCATAACCAAAAAGCAATCTCATCCTTGCCAGAGTCGGGCGCTGCTGGGAAATAAAATTACCTCCTTGTGCCGGTCAGCTCATCATGTTGGAGTGGTTACTGCTGCATGCATTAGAGAGGGATTAGATTAGGCTCAGCCTCAGTGAGTCTGAGGTGACGTGAAACACTGTACATGACCAGACCAACAGTGCAGCTGCAAAAACTTTTTAAATACAGGATTATGAGAATTATTACAACATCTCTGACTGATGTAAATAATGTTTAAAAATTTATGGATTTGTGTCATTGTGTGTAAGGAAAAGGCAGTGCGTAAGACAGCTTCATAATAATGGATTGCCTGGAAAAAAAATCATGTACTATTAATTCATTTGTTTAAAAAATAACCCCAAAACCATTAGGAATTATTCTGAGACATTTTCAGTATTAATCCATGAACATTTTTTCAATGCAGGAAGTCAGAAAAATCTATGAGTAGCATTTTCATTCTCTACACATGGGCACACAGAGGAGCAGTTTTCAATGTTAAGAGAGTTGTTGAGAGAGTTTTAAAGATAAAATGTATCCAGAATTTTTATTGGTACTCATTAATGTCAGCTGTGTGTGCTGTCAGATACATAATGTGTTTCCATGTTTACATGCTATTTCTGTATTAGTCATATTTTCTCCTCTGGAGTCCGAATGATGTATGATTCTTAATTAATTTCCCATTTTCTTAATGAAGGGACACACAGACTATTGTCAGACTGTCAGCCTTGCAAACCAGATTGTGTGCTGTGGTAATGTTTGGGGTTTTTGGAAGTGAGAATTAAACAGCAAATCATAACTTTAGTCAGCAAACAGATTAAATAAAGCACACACAGAGATATTTCATAAATTATGTTTCATGGGTACTGATAAGCCAACCGGAGATGCATTTGGCACTGTAATATGAAATTAAGTCAATGTAAAAAAAAAAAAAAAAAAAAGAAAGAAAAAAAGAAAAAAAAAAAAGAAAAAAAAAGAAAAAACTCCATAAGCTTAGTAATTTTCAGGCATGTTTGCAGTTCCTTGTGAAATATGTGCTTTATTTGTGCCAGTAAATAAAATCTTCCATGGTTGACATGTTTGGAGATACAAGATGTTTGCATGACACTGAGAATATATAAAGCTCACACATCAAAATGAATGAAATCCGTGATCTGGGTCTCAGGTGCTGCATTGCAACACTGATTCATGATGAGTGTGTGACCTCCCGAGGTGAAGGCTGGGCCCTGTGATGTGCGTCAGTGTAATCAGCAGATCAATGTACTTTCTGTCTGTCTCTCTCTCACTCACCCTGTTACAAGAATAGCCCATCATCTTCTTGGCTGTAGGGCTTCTTCATGCAGGCAGGAAGTAGTTTCAGCATTATCGAGTATGTATTTATATTAGCGTGTATGTCTGTGTGTGAAAGCCTGATTTCTCTTCCCTTATGGTGCCAGTTTGGGGGAGGTGGACCTGCAGTTAAGGCCATCTGCCTTCTCTAAAATGCCCTGCTGGGTGGGACAGGATGTTAGAGCGACAGCCCGACTCAGACTGAGAGACACGCAGATGCACAGACAGACAGCAGGGGTGTTGATAGGATAGTGTGAGTCCCACTGACTGGACGTATCACTCTAATATATTAAAGTTAGCAGAGGGGTGCAGTGCCTGGGCTTTGTGGAGAGTGTTTCCTCTTGTGCCCATCCCCCATCACCAACAATGACAGCACACCTGCAGGCAGACAGGTAAATGGACAGACATATAGGCAGACAGGTGAGTAAACAGAAAGACAGGGGAAAAGGCAGGTGGAGAGGGTGAAGCAAAAAAAAAAAAAAAAAATCAACTCAACATTTAAAATAACTCCAGCTTGTGTAACATCAAGTGCAAATGTGAGCAATAATGTCTTTTTAATAGGTCGATGTTGTCATCACCATGACAACAAGACCAAATTAATTTGGTTGCGCAGATGCACGGGTAGACCAAGCTTGCTCATCACATATAAGTCATGTAGGAACTAATGAAATTTATCACAGGAAGCCACTAGAGCTGCACTAACCTTTAGATTATAATGCTGCTTTCATTACAGTAAAACAAGTAAAACAGAGAAAATATGTTTAAATATGTTTGTGTCCGTGTTTAAAAACATTATTACCCATTATTCCAAATTTTTGCCCTCAAAGTGCACCTTTTATTGTAAAATTTGGAAATGACAAAAAGTAAAACCAACAACATCTCTGCAGACTGAGCTTTTATTGTGAAAGGTTGAACAAGCTGTCATTGATCATTTGTTCTGAGTACAAAACTCAAGCAAAAATGAGTTTAAGTAAAAGTAAAATTACTGACTTAAAAATACACAAAAAGCTGTTCAGTTGCAGTCATATGAGTAAATGCAATTAGTTAACTACCTACATGAGTTAGTGTAGTTAGTTAGTTAGTAGCTAATGCATAGCAGAGGTTAAAAACACGCTAGCCTGAGTCTTGATTTTCTTTTGCCTCTATGTTTGTTTAATTTAAGATTTTTTAAGATTAAAACATTAAGCAGTTCTATGTGGTGGATTTAGCTGGATTTTTTTGAATTTTGGTGGTGTTATGCACCTTTATGTGATAAGCCGCATCTATCACCACACTCCCTTTTGGCCCGTCAGCATTAAAGGTTAATCAGAAGTTGTTAAGTAGAAACTTCATATTGACTTGATCAAAGTTTGACTATATCAGGAGTGAGACTGGAGTCAGGCCTACATTGTTGATGTGACATGCCTTATACATGAAGCTGCATTTGCCTGTGGCAGCAGTGTGTGTTTGGCAGTGACACAATAGGGATGAGGCAGCAACAATTATTTAAAACTGAGGTAAAACTGCAGGTTTCAACAAGGCTCAGGGACGCAAAGTGTCTCTGAAGCAATATCCCACGGAGAGGGCGTGATGTTATAGCACTGGCCAGACCCAGCATGCACCAGTGCAAATCTAATTCTTGGAAATGTGCTAAAACATATCATAGATCCATGTTTAAAATATGTCTTTAACGCTTAGATTTAACCCCAATTGTGACTTTGCGTTTGATTGTATTGACTGAACAATGTAATGTTCAAAATTAGGCAGTAATCCGTACAGGTTTTGTTCATATGGCTCTAGCTTGAACAAAACCAGCTGGTAAGTAGTTAACTCTCCTGCTAATGTGTCTTCTGATTGGTGGATCTGAATACAAGCTCATCCAAAATGCTCCAGGCTTTGCCTCAGGATCAAACATTGGCCTCATCTATTTCTTATTCATGTCAGCTGACTCCTTACTGTCTTAGAAAAATCTCTCATCACATATAGAAGATTTATCTGAGATATTATTGCTCTGTGTTTGAAACTGAAGGACCTTTTGGTATAATCTATTTCATACCTTGTTGTTTTATTGACGTTTTTATGGAATCATCATTGATCTTAGGACGTATTATTTTCTGAGGGTGCAGTGCCTCAGATGCTAAACTAGGGAATACTGCCCCTCTTCTTGCAGAAATTTTCTGTTCAAGGAGCTTCTTTTGTCTAGAAGGAAGAAACTCAAAATACAACTTTCAGCCTGTTAGTTGTACAAACTCACATACAGTCTTTAGAAAATGAAAATGAAAAACATTAAACATATTTACTGAGATCATCGATTTGAAAGCTTCAGTTGTAACTTTGCTTTCAGTTTGAATGACAATGCTGCAAAGAGCATTAATAGTATTAATGCATTGTGTTTGCATATATAAATAAACAGTATTCGCAATGATATGAGTTATAATTTATTCATATGTAAAGAATGAGTAACTCAGCCAAAAGCAGGCCAAGCTAATAAACTGTCCTTAGACATTTTAAGACAGAGAGAATCTGTTAGCAGAGTCTGTCAACAACTAATAGTTCAAGGGACAAAAAGACTTTCCTTTTGCAAAGTAGTCACCACAAATGAAAAAGCATTGCATTTATCATTGTAACTGCTACAATATTGACATTCATTTTAAAGACCAGCAGTTTAGTACAGATACTTGTGAGAGAAATCATGTTGCTGAGCTACAGATGAAAACTGTGGCTGAAGCTTGTAGCTTTTTCCTCATAGTTTGTGCTTTTGCTGGCCTGTGCGATTGAACCGAACACAGTGCTGCAATAACACCGTGTTCTCTGGTGATTTGTCCACTGGAGCAATCACAGGCAGGCAAGGCCTCAGGCTGACTGTTCATCCCCACCTGGTGACGTAAACAGAGAGAGAGAGAGACCTTTAGGTACAAGTGATGCTGTGCTCCACTCTGTTCCCTCTGTTCTCTCTTTGTTCACATCATCAGGTAGAAAGCATCACTCGACACTTGATAAAATGGGCTTATCACGTCAGGTAGTCGACTCCAGTCCAGGTTTCTTTTTACCTCACCGTTTTATTCCCTTGTTCTGTCTTAAACTTTGCAAAGTTATGTGAACGTCAGATTGTTATTGCCTTGTGAAACAAGAAAACCTCATTGTACACAGTCAGTCTTAAGCATTTTAAGTCTGATGCATGGTTTCCAAAGGCACAACAGATGCAATTGTTCACTCTTTGTGACAGAGCTCATCTTTTTTGGGAAGAAAAAAACAATTCTAATATTTCCTGAGACAGCCAAGAAACCATCAGATACGTATGTTGAACAGTTTTAGTTTTAGTGTGAGCAGGTAAGTGTAGTGACTATATGATGAGTTGGCCTTGCTGGTCTTGTAACTACAACTCTACTGTGTGTCTCGCTGTGATTAAATTGAGTAGTGAGTTAATTACAATTTGTTTAGTTAACTTCATTCACTCTCTCTCTCTCTCTATCTCTGTATGACTTCATTTTTGCCCAAGGGAGCAACAGAGGAAACTAATTGGCTGGACCCCTGGGTGAAATGCATAAAAATAATAGTAGTAATAATAGTAAGAATAATTAGTAGTATTACCACAAATCCTGGTAATAATTAGTAATTAATTTTGCAAGGGTATCAAGACTTGTGATTACCCCAGAAAACCTTTAGGATTGTTTGACATGCATTTTCTTCTTTGCTGACTATTTCCACGTACATGTGCCTTGAAGAAACACCGCGCAAGTGTTCAAATCAATACTTAACCTCATGGGATCTCACCGACAACAGATGTGTGAGGATTGATGTGATTCAGCATTGCATACACACATACACACACACACACACACACACACACACAAAATCCTATTTCCTTCTTCTTCACAGAGACCCCTTTGTGCATGTTCTCCCCGAGGGAATGATATTGAAAGCTTCCCCCCAGCTTTAGGACGCTGAGTCATAATCACTGACTCACAGGCTTTATCCCCTTGTTGGTAGATGATTCACCACAAGGTTAATGGCATGAATTGAATTAAAATTCCTAATTTCTTTTATCTGTTTCATATGCGGCACTGAATTGGACCCAGCACATTTTGAGCTTTTCTAAATATTTGAAAAACCCTCGAGGTGGCCCTTAAAACAAACCGCAACATTCCAGACATTATCACATGAGATGGGGTGAGTTTTGATCCCAGGGGGAAATTCATCTACAATCTGTATCGAGCGCACACCCCGTTTTGATTTGTGAGTTTTTGAAATTCAGAGTTTATGAACGTCTGTTTTCATGGTGCAGCTCTCACCGTCTGTTTCTTGTGTTGCAGGGATTTCCTTCCCCGTGGCTCTGGCATTGTCACCCGTCGCCCTTTGGTGCTGCAGCTCATCAATTGTCCCACAGGTAATAATGCACCCCAGCCCCAGCTCGGCTTAAGAGATAAACCCGTCTCCTCTTTCACACCCAGAGGAGAATCATTCCTGTTCACCTCACATCCCCTCCACTCCCACAGGGAAAACTTTCTCCCTCACTTCTTCTTGTGTTGCCTTCCAGTTTTCCAAGGTTGTTATTTATTCATTTATTTTTTTAATCTTTAAAATTTTACTCAATTACTAACTTCTCTGCTTGTGGACTATTATAAAAAATACTAACATCATACATGATAGCCTTATCTGCTGAAATATTATCCTTTGACCCTCCCTTGAAGGAGAGAGTTTAGAAATTGACATCTCAAGAGACTTGGTGATGACAGCGGTCTCACGTTGTCATGGTTACACTTCATTAGGTTGACGCTGTCTACCAAGCTCTCTCTTCCTCTCTCTCTCTCTCGCTCTCTCACCAGTTTAACCATGGTATGACTCAGAAATTAATTTGCCTTCATTTAATTTTAATATGTTCTCATGGCTGCTGGATTATCTTAAGGCGTTCAGCTTTGTCACATTTGATTAGCTCAGCTCTAATTACCGGGCTTACGAATCCTTTTTCAGAGCATCTCAGAAAACAGTGAAAAGGTTGTTTTTGTAGACCTTTACTGAACCGTAACGACTGAACAACCTTTTTCTTGTCTTTTTTGATAACTGTATTTATTCAAAGTTTTCATGGCATATTAATGAGTTGGAGTAATATGGTACAATCTTGATTTTATTTTATTTTATTTTTTTTACTGGTAGTACTAGTACTGGTTACCACTGAGATAATGTGATTGGATCCCTTCCTATGGGACTTGAAAATCTGTGAAAGTTTATGGATTTGAGAAAAATTATTCAATGCCCTATAGATTTTTGGAAAATGAATGGGTGGCACTCAAAGTACCTCATTTTTATACAGTATTTATAGCAGCCAGGTCTGTGGATTGACAAAGCCCATCCTGAAGTCTGAAACAAATGATTTCATCTGGTTGTCTTAACAATCATGAGTAAAAAAAATTGACCTCTATATGGTGGTGGATCTATAGAAATGTCTACATGGGGGTGGCAAAGAGGTGGCATGGTGGGTAGATCAGGCAACCTTAATATAAATTAGTTTAATTTACATCGATTGGAGGTGAAATAATAAAAATTAACTGCAGCCCCTCTCAAGAAATCCCCTCAATGAAAGAGACAGACTCCTCAGAGATACTCTCTACAGCGAGACCAGTGCGATGAGTCACTCATTGCACTGTGTTTCCCAAGCGTTTCCCAAAAATCCTTTTAATTTGTATCATTTACATGATGTTACTACTAATCAAGGTGCCCTGGTGGCTCACCCAGTAGAGTGCGTACCATTTATCATGGCTAACTCCTAACCACAGCGGCCTGGGTTGGAAGCCAGTTCTTTGCTGCATGTCATTCCCACCTCTCTCTTGCCTTCACTCTCTCTCTCTACTGAAACTATCAAATGAAGCAGAAATGTCCACAAGATTATTTGCAACAAATGCTACCTACTAATCTAAACCTGTAATAAACACTATATGTACTGCAAAGCTATTTCTTCTTAATATTAGATCTATTACAAATCAGTCATTTACAGAAATAGTCCACTTACTTGCAAATATGAGCAGTCAAATGTAATGATTATTTTGTAGGATTTATTCTTCCTGACTGTTATATATTCTACTCTGTTTAGCAGGTGCTCAGCACTGCCCCTGATGTTGGCTGGGCTTTCTCTCTATAGGCTCTGCATGAACTGATACATTGTATATACAATGTTTCTGATACATTGTATATACAATGTATCAGTTCATGTGTGTTCTGAGTTCCATTCTAAAGATACAATGTATTTGTTTATGCAAAGCCTACATAGAGAGAAAGCCCAACCAGGCCATTTGCTGCTGTGAGACAGAGGGGAAAAAAAGCACCTCATAGTCTCAACACTCTTGAATTTGTCCACAGGTTTCCACACATCATGCTGCGTTCACTTGAGCTTGGACATCAGAGTATTGGTACTGTAATTTGCTGACAAGCAACAACTTAAAAAAGTAGATTTCCCAAAACCAGGATGGCAGATGGGACGGCATCCCCTGCCACCCTCTAGATCCACAGTTGCCTCTATGGTGTCTAAATTTAACCACTGTGATGTCCTACTTCAGAACATGTCAGTTTTGGGTCTTTGAATTTCATCAAGTTTGAAAGCTGAAAAAAATGAAAAAGTCCTTGAATTTGTTCTCCAAAAGAGCATGGGAACCCTTGGATGTGAGTTAATGTGAAAAGGAGAGAGAGGGGATTTAATATTTATCCCTAAGCAAGCTCTCCTTTTCTTCTACTAACATTTCCATCAGCACAAGTCCTATCGCTGGTGCCAGCGAGTAATCTTCTCTGCCATACTCCTTAGGCTGCTCTTCTCTTCTCTTCTCTTCTCTTCTCTTCTCTTCTCTTCTCTTCTCTTCTCTTCTCTTCTCTTCTCTTCAGTAATCCATATCCTCTTTCTGTCTCTTCCAGAATATGCCGAGTTCCTCCACTGTAAGGGGAAAAAGTTCACAGAGTTCGATGAGGTTCGGCAGGAGATTGAAGCAGAGACCGACCGTGTCACTGGAGCCAACAAAGGCATCTCGCCTGTGCCCATCAACCTGCGGGTCTATTCTCCTCATGGTGAGGCTGCAGCACAGGGGGCACCATGTCTTTATTAGACAAATAGCTTAATAGAGGTACTTTATTGATGCCAAATTGAGAAATTCCTGAAAAGCTGTCCATTATAAGATGATGCACTGTGTAAAATAGGAAATAAAGCATTTCTTCATAGCAAATAGTTTGGGTAGAAATACTTGCATGATGTTGTGCAGTAGTCTCTCACTATGTATAAGGCAGTGCTTATTTCTAAATGTAGAATGTTTTATGTCCTGTATTTTACATGTGTATATATCTATATCTATTAAGAATCTGTTTTTTAAGGAAGAGCACGCCAAGATACTTAGTAGTATAAATACAAAAAACAACAGTTTCTTACAGAAAAATACTCACATTAAAAGCATAAAAAAGCAACTAATTAAACACAGTAGCATTCTAGTAATATAGCCTCCAGTTCTTCATTTTTGATTTAAAATCTCTAATGCTGGAAAAATCCTGTCATCATTGCAAACACCAGCCCAGTGACCTGCTTTTTGCTTTTGTTTGACTCAGTTTGGGAGTTCTGATTGGGTCTCGATGGTGAATTATATACAAACCAGCCCACCTCACTCGGGACTTGAGAATATAACACTGATAATCATAAAGGCATTTCCTTTTGAGAAAACCCTATATATTAGCTGCCTCCCCTCTCTGTGTCATTTCCCTCTCTCCCTCCCAGTGCTGAACCTGACCCTGGTGGACTTACCGGGAATGACCAAGGTGCCAGTGGGCGACCAACCGGCCGACATTGAGTTCCAGATCAGGGACATGCTGTTACAGTTTGTCACCAAGGACAACTGCCTGCTGCTGGCCGTCTCCCCTGCCAACTCCGACTTGGCCAACTCCGACGCGCTAAAGATTGCCAAAGAAGTTGACCCACAAGGTGAGTGCCATATTCACACACAAGCACACGCACATACACACACACACACACACACACACACACACACACACACACAGACATTTTCACATAATCCATTTGTATGATCTGACAGAATGCCGCAGAAAAGTGCAGTGGATGCAGTTAAAGTACAACTTGGATGTGAGGCTTTTTGACTGCAGTCCTTAGCAGTCCTTTTAAATTGTATGTTTTTATGATATTATGATATGAAGATAGGATTACCATTCTGGTGTGTGTGTGTGTGTGTATGTGTGTGTGCATGTGTGTGTGTGTGTAGGTCTCAGGACCATTGGTGTGATCACCAAGCTGGACCTGATGGATGAAGGGACAGATGCTAAGGAGATCCTGGAGAATAAGCTGCTTCCACTGAGGAGGGGTGAGTACATACGCTCTCTCTTGCACACACACACAAACACACAAACACACCTTCTGCCTGACCCACTGTTTCCCTCTTGTGGTAATAAGGCAGTTGTACTCAAAGCTGCCCCGTCAGTGGTATAAACATTAAAAGCCAGAGACAGAGAAAAGGGGGAGGTGGGAGGGTGGGGGAGGTGGGTGTAATAAAACAGAGACAGAGAGAGAGAGAGAGAAAGTCAGGAAGAGCTGACAGGAAGAGTTGGATAGCAGAAGTGGGGAGGAGGCAAGGGGGAAAATAACACCGTCTTGGAAAAGGAGTGATTTTCTTTGCAATAACATCTATCTTGTGGGCTGCCCTTTTCTGAAATGTGCTGATGTGGTGCTTTTCCACTTGCACTTGGTTAGGACTGAGGCATGTGCTTTTGAATATTTTCCATGTCCTTTGTTTTTTCTTCATTTTTCTCCCCTCTCTTCTCTCTCTCTCTCTCTCTCTCTCTCTCTCTCTCTCTCTCTCTCTCTCTCTCTCCCTCTCTCTGAAGCTATTTACATTTGGGTATTTACATTTACAAGGCTGCTGGCTCACAGTCCCAATTGTTACAGAGCATGAAACAGCCTTTAAAAGAGTGATGCATGAGGAAACTTAACTGGAGGTGAAATGGGATCTGGGTGACCTGATCATGCTTGGTTCTCTCTCTCTCTCTCTCTCTCTCCCTCTCTCCCTCCCTCCCTTTTTTGTTCTTCTCCTCATTACTCTGTCTTTCTCTCTTTCTCATACACACGAGCATAAACACCCTGCGTTACTTGAATTTTGCCCATTTTGTTCCTCTCTGTACTTTTCTGTCTTACTCTCTTTCTTTCTTCCTTTCTCTCCATTGTTTCTGTATTCAACCCCATGTCTTTTCCTGTAAAAATTTGCCTGTGTTCTACTAAACCCTATCTACACCAGGCTGGGTTTGTGAGGAAGAGAGGGAGGGACCCCCGTTCATTCTGGGGGCGTCCGTTCAAATCCACTTTAACTATTATGTGTTGAAATGAACTATTATGTGTTGTAAAGCACATTCCCAGTCAAGCCTAATACATAACTGTGCTCTCTTCCAATCAACTTGCCAATCACACCACAAGCACTGGAACTGCTCCAGGCTGTTTTGTCTACTTCTCTCAGATTCCAGGAAGCAATGAAAAATGTTGGATCTAGCTGTCAGCGAGGCTCACAGTATTTCTTACTCTACTGTAAATGCCCATGGAGCCTCTTGTGTGTCCATGTCCAGGTTACATTGGTGTCGTGAACAGGAGCCAGAAGGACATCGACGGCAAGAAGGACATCAACGCTGCTATGGGTGCAGAGAGGAAGTTCTTCCTCTCCCATCCATCATATCGACACCTGGCCGACCGTATGGGCACTCCCTACCTCCAGAAAGTTCTCAATCAGGTGTGTGTGTGTGTGTGTGTGAGAGAGATGGAAAAAAACAGAGAGGCCGAAACAGACAAGCTGAAATTTTGCCCATGTGCTCATGCCTGTTTATGTGTTTGTACTTGGGTGTGTCTGTGTCTGGGTGTGCCAGCTTCCTGTATTTTCCACCTACATCATTTCTTTTTTTAACTTTTACCAATCTCAACCTTTCCCACGCTCCCGTTTTTTTCCCTCAGTGGTTTAACTCCTTGTAATCTGACCTTTGACCCATGCAGCAACTGACCAACCACATCCGGGACACCCTGCCGGGGTTGCGGGCAAAGCTGCAGAGTCAGCTCCTTTCCATAGAGAAGGAGGTGGAGGAGTACAAGAACTTCAGACCTGACGACCCGTCTCGCAAGACCAAGGCCCTGCTACAGTGAGTGCAGATAGATAGATAGATAGATAGATAGATAGATAGATAGATAGATAGATAGATAGATGGACTGAGGGCTCCTTTGCTGTTATTCATCCGCTGTACATTTTTTCAGCTCTCTGTGTCTCTTTGTCTCTGCAGGATGGTGCAGCAGTTCTCTGTGGACTTTGAGAAGCGTATTGAGGGCTCTGGAGATCAGATTGACACAGCCGAGCTGTCAGGAGGTGCGAGGATCAACCGCATCTTCCATGAACGCTTCCCCTTCGAACTGGTGAAGGTGTGTATTCTGTTCGTTATGGTGCCGGATGTTGTTCTGATTTGATCAGAAGCAGGCCAGACCCGATGACCCCCTTTCAATATGCTGAGTTATGCAAAAGGTTTGGTATAATGCAAAGGATAGTTTGGTACAATGCAAAACATTTACATTGCATTCATTTTTCGAAGTCTCTTAGTAACCCAATACTGAATTGTAAGTGGTCTGAACTTGTGTTGCACTTTTCTAGTCTACTTAAAGGCCTTCACAGCTTCACACCCAAACTCTTATGATGTAGAGCTGCCATGCAAGGTGCCAAGCTGCCTATCAGAGGAAATTAGTGTCTTGCTCAATACACTAGGATGTGCTACAAGGATTGGACCAAGACTCCTCTGATTACTAGATGACCTCTTTACCTCTTGAGCCATGCTGTTCCTGTAATATGCAAGAATGCATTGCTGTTATTGGGTGAAAACCCTTCCTCCAACATGCCAGCATCTCAGGAACTAAGACACACAGCCTTGGTTTTAGTTTCACTTCCATGTTTGTTTGATTTTTATTTATCCAGCAGATTTTGAAAGGGTATCATAAGTTTTCTTTATACATAAAGGAGCATTTTGTTGTCAAGTATCAAAATAAAAACTACTGTAGTTGGAGTCATGAGGTTTTCTAACTCAGTAGCAATGATAAATACAGTAGGTCTTGTATCTGAGACTGAAGTGCATTTTGATTACCTGCTATGCTACCCATCATCCTCCGCCTGTCTTTATAGCTGAGATCTCTCTTCTTTCCTCCTCTAGCTCTCTCGCTCTCTCTCTCTCACTCTTGCGCTCTCTCCCTCTTCCCAGCCTCAGAAAGAGACAGGGCCAAGACTCATTCCTCCCTCAGGACCCTGAGTCTGGGTTTTATGACTAAAACATTCCTTGCTTCCTCCCTCTTAAACTAACCACTACCTTTCCTCAATCCCTCCCTCCCTTCAGGCGCTCTTCAGTCTTGCCCCCTCTCACCTTCCTCATTCCCTCTCACTCTTTCGCTATATTTGTCCATTTGTCACCCTCCCCTCTCTCCTTCTCCTCCTTTACCTTCAGCAGCCATATCATCTTTCCCTGTCCTCCCTCCATCCACCCTCTCCTTCCCCTCCCTCCATTGTCTCAGTCTCTCTTCCTCCCACTTCCTCCTTCTGTCCATCCATCCCTCCCTTCCTAACATCTTGCATCTCTCCCCATGCTCCTTCCACTTTTTCTCTCTCCTTCCCCCCTTTTTTCTCACCATCCCTTATCATTCCCACCTCCTCCCTTCCCCCTCTCCCCTCTATCCACTTCCCTCCATCTGTTCATCCCTTTCCTCTGTCTTCTCTCTCCCTCTTTCAGGGGATATAAAACTCACTGTCTGTGATTTAGGCCACAGGAAGTCTCCCTGCCAGAGTCCTGCTGACAAAACAGCACAGGTTGCTTTATACAACCTGGGGCCTAACATAGGACAGACGATGCAGTGTCTGCTAGATATGTTAGAGGTCATTTAGGGCCACTTTGTCATCATGTTTTACAATGTGGATCCTCATTATGGGAGGATAAGACCAGATGAAAATTTAACGATCCCTTTGAGCAAATGGGTCAAATGGGCAAATACCAACAGGATACAGCAAAGACGCATAGAACAAAAAAAAAACAAACATGAGAATAGAAAGTAAACAAGAATATTGTATAGAAACATACAAAACTGACAAATTCAATGCAGGCAAGGTGTGTGACTGATATATATTGAAAAGTACAGATTACAGCATTAAGATTTGCTACATAACAGCAAAGAACAGACAAAGTAAAGAATAAGCGAACATTATGTTCATGTAAAAAATGCCAAAAATATTGCTATACAAAACAATATATGGAATCAGAACAAGACATGAATATAATGAAAACAGATATGTAGATAATGTTCAAAATGTCTACAAGGTGCCTTCAAAGTAATTAATTGCAGATTAATTACTGTTGCAGATTATTGCAGATATTGCAGAGTTGCAGATTAAAAAGACTTTTATTATTGTCAAGTCAAGCAACCAATCAGTGTCTGGATGTGTAGATGTGTATAGTAAAAAAAAAAAAAAAAGGTAGTGGACTGATGT
Organism: Myripristis murdjan; assembly: GCF_902150065.1. Lineage (NCBI taxonomy): Eukaryota > Metazoa > Chordata > Actinopteri > Holocentriformes > Holocentridae > Myripristis > Myripristis murdjan. The sequence goes on from NC_043991.1 coordinate 21,633,963, forward strand.
AAAAACTGATGTAAGAGTAGAAAGAGAATGGCTCATAATTTTCTCTATACTTTGAGAGCAAAACAGATATTAAGCCTAACCAAGGACGTATGTGTGTGTCTATGCATATACTTAATTCTTCCTCTTCTGTCTCCTTTTTAGATGGAGTTTGATGAGAAAGAGCTACGCAAGGAGATCAGCTACGCCATCAAGAACATCCATGGCATCAGGCACGTCCGCCCTCCACCCCGTCCTTCCCTCCCTCCCTCCCTCCCTCTTCCTCTCCCTCTCCATCTGGGTCACCCCTATGGCCAGACTGCATCTAACTGGCTTCTCCTATCTAATCACAAAGACCTCCAGACTTACTTTGAGTGCTGTGTTGCATTCTGCTGACATCAACAAATTGAGGCAGGGGAGATTTGGGATAAGATAGGTGACTGTTATTAGATGATTGTTCATCTGTCCTTCACGTGTCCTTTTTATTTGTCCATATGTCTGTCCGTGTAGGCGTGTCCCCTCCTTGTCTGTCTGTCACGCGTCCGCTTAGTGAAATCACATGATAGCTCATTCAAACCCTACTCTCAGCTGTTGCTGTCTGATATGTGCATACACATGAAAAAACATGAAAAACATTTAACGAATATGAATCACTTGAATTCAAATTATGCGCCAAAATTAATTTTAATTTGTGTTACTCCCTACATCAGTCAAAATACAGTGAAAAGCAGGAATGATGGAATTCATGTTTGGTCATCTGTTTGTGGGTAATAGCATGAGTGGAATGGGACTGCAGTCAACAAATAAATTACATTTAATTGACTTCCATGACAGATAATTCAATAATTCTGAGTTTTCTCTTACATTTAGCACCTAAGTATTCTGAGAAATTTCTGGTTGCTTATTTTGCTCTGGTATTAATATGCACTTTGGTAGTTAGACCTCACATTTCTAAGTAATATTTTAAATAGATTAAGTGCATTTTCTGATGGAATGTGTGAGTGCTTGTTGAAAGAGCAACAGTCTGAACAGTCTTGCCAGTGTTTCAGTAGGCAGCTGCTATGCCAATATTACAGGTTGCCAGTGTGCCAGTAGGTGGTTGGTATGCAAAAATTACAGGTCACCTGTAGGTGGTTGCTAGGCAGATATTACAGGTTGCCAGTGTGCCAGTATAGGTGGTTGCTAGGTGAATCTTTGAAGTTGCCAGTTGGTCAACAGGTGGTTGCTTGGTGAATATTACAGGTTGTCACTGTGTCAGTCGGTGGTTGCTAGGTAACAGCTAGTGGTTACTTCGGTACTAGCTGTTGTAGTTACAGCAGACCATTCTATGCTTACTGCAAAATAATTTGCAATTAAGAGATTTTAAATTTTGAATGGATTTGAACAGAGGTAGAATAATTAATATAAAATAGCAACAAGAAGAAATTTGAAAGAAAAATAATTTACCTTCTATAGCCAGCACACTAATAATAAATCAGTATCACAACAATGGTGTGCTGGCTTTTAAGAAGCACATTAACTGTAAATATGAGTAACAGAAGTACTGTGCTCGTCTTCAGCAAGCACACACATTAATTTCACTGGATGGATCAGTTATCCACAGGATTACAGTTTAGGGATATAAATGTTGTGCATTTACCATGACAAAGGCCACACTTTGAAAATATCCAACAAACAGACTTTTCATTATTGCCTGAGATCCCATTCCTTCAAACAGATGGTCCATAGCCAAGCCAGTCAGCCAATGACAAGTGGCCAAATTGTTTTAAGGGCAATTTTTGACCTGTCACAAAAGAAAACAGTTGTGGAATAATCAAAAACATGTATAAACTGTCCTTAATGTTTCAGACAAGGTTTCTCCTGAAAGGACAGTAAAGTGCTTCTCTTAATCGAGGTACTATTTCTATAAACCGCTGGACTGAAAAGGAAGACTTATGACAAAATGCACACATTCTTCTATAAGCTATAATGAATGCTTTAGACAGTAGGGAGGGGATTTTCCAGTAACTACCAGAGAACTGTGACATTTATATGACTGGGATATGACCGCATACTCGTTGTGGAGGAAAACATCCCGGCTATTCCCAATGCAAATTACTCGATATCTTCTCAGTACTAAAATGTAGATTTGTCACAGGTTTTGCATCCCACCCTTTCTCTCTCTTTGTCTAATTTGTGCCTGTTCCTTTTTATGTTTGACATGGGGGAAAGCTCAGCAATGAGGGAATTTCTTTACAATTAACACTCTTCTCTTTACCCAACCCTCCTCCTTCCCTCCTTTTCTCTCCACCTTCTTCCTCTTTTTTTTTGGGCCTGTGACTGGTTCTCTCTCTGACGGGCAGAACTGGCCTCTTCACCCCGGACATGGCCTTTGAGACCATTGTGAAAAGGCAGATTGGGAAGATTAAAGAGCCTTGCACCAAATGTGTCGACATGGTCATATCTGAGCTAGTCAATACGGTTAGGCAGTGTACCAAGAAGGTAAAGACTAAACAGCTGGATAGCAACTTTTTGTTTTCTTTTTCATTTCCCTCACCCACAAAAACCCCTTTGCTGTTCACTCCCTTTTACTGTAACCACCTGGCTCTCTCCAGTCCTTGTTGTTTTTTGGACAATGAAGGGACCTGGAGTGGCAGGGTGGGCTGCGGTATACCTGCCTGCCTACCTACTTGCCGCTTCGGATTGGGTTCGGCTGGGCAGGGTGGCCATGGCATGACCATGGGAGAGTGCTGTGCTAAGGAGAAACAGTGTGGAAGCTGCAGAGTCACTGGTATATGGCTGCCTTCAAAGGATTAAAAACTAGAGCAGTGACTGACACTAACATGAGTTTATAGCACTGTCTATGACAACGCCCGACAATCTGTAAATCCCGTGTTTATTGCAGATTTACTGTATCTGGTTAAGCCTTCATCACTAATGCTGAGATCAGACTACACAATATTTGTCCTCTATGGTCAGAGATCACAGGAAGGACTATCGATTGGGCTCTGTCTGTCCGTCCTGCACGGTTTCTGAGCCTCTGCTGGCCTGTTTTGGACTAAACTGGGGAGAATGATGGATTGTGACACTAAGGTCTGGCATGTCAAATATAACCCTAATTGGCCCATTGCAGCACCACCACCAGGTCAACAGGGCAATAAGCTTCACACTCAGTTTCTCAGAGACCACTGGGTCAAATTTGACTTTTATGGCAGTGATGCAATTTTACGCTGATATCCAATGGAATGAAAAAGAGTAGTCCATTACTAAACCATCAACAGGCTAAAAAAATCCCAATGTCTCAATACCACACATCACATGAAGAGAAAAAAAAAAAACAATTACATGCACCCATGGTTTGTTCATAGTGACAAATTCTTGCTATGTTTTGGCAAAGAGAGAGGTTGCACTACATGTTTGACTTTGACCAATCAGCATGCACCATGTTGTCTGATGTCTGCAGATCATCATAGAGGAGGGGTTAATATATTTAAAGTATAACAAATTGTAGGACTCCAAAAAAAAAAAAAAAAAAAAAACCTCTGACATGCTATTCTTTATATGTGGCCCTCGTGGGATGTCCCACATGACAAATCACAATCCCTGGAACATGTCAAACTACACAGTTTAAAGCCGCACAACCACTTTTCACAAACTTCTTATTCAAGCATAACCCTGTAAATTTGTTGGTAATGACAAAATTATGTCAGAATCGGGCTGAATTGATGTAATCTGATCCAAGCATTAGATGTCCAAGTGTTTTCAGATTCATGTGTCAATCATTTAGAGAAATTGGCAGCCATATTAGATGACCTCAGCATCCAGACTTCCTGTGTGTGAGACTGGGGCTGTGCACCTGCAGCAGACAGGAGCCATGACGATTACGTCCAGATGCTCTTCAAGGAGCCTCCGGGGCTGCACTCAGCTACAGAGGCCCTCGAGTGTCAAACTTGGCCAGGAGAGAGTCCAGTAGTCTTTATCCAAATTGATCCACTGTGGCCAAACCGTATTTCAACGCTGGTTGGGCTGTAATAACTTGGAGACCTTGGGATAATAAATGCTGTGGTCATGGTTAGGAACTGAGAGGAAATGAGAGGCAAAGGAGGGATGGGTGGAAAAAAGGGTCAAGAAGAGAGGGGAAGCAGGGTGTCTTGGCTGAGTGTCTGGGTGCACAGCTGTGGTCTCGTGGCTCGTCGCTCGGAGCTTTTGGCTGGTGGAGTTGTGCAGGCTGGGATCTCTCTCTCTCTTTCTCTCCTTCTCTCTCTCTCTCTCCATCTCTGTGTTCTCCCGATTGACTAAGAGGGATTCCAGCACTGTCCTCTTTTAGATTGGCTTCAGGGGAAACCAAATGTCTCACTTGCCTTTTCTTCCTTCTGTGCTGTCCCCCAACCCCCCCCCCCCCCCACATCCCACCCACCACCCCCTCTCTATGCCCCCTTGTCTCTCTCATCATCTGTCTTTCAATCTGTCGTTTCTTCCATTTCACCATCTTTTACGCACCTACTTTGCTCACCTTCTCTCTGTACTCGCTCTCTAAGCTTTCCTCCTCTCGTTTTGACCCATTTGCGTGTGGATGTTTGGTTGACCTCGCCCCCTTCCCTTTCTCTCTCTCTCTCTTCTTGGATTCCTCTCATCTTGTTCTGTCTGTCTTTCTCGTAATCTCTACATGTAACTCTTCGTTTTTTCGCCTCTGCTCCTCCTCCTTTCTCTTTCCTCACTTTCCTCTCTGTCTTTTTTACTCTTCTCTTCCGTGCCGCCTGCCTATCCCTACAGGACGGGGCTGTTCACCCCTGACTTGGCCTTTGAGGCTATAGTGAAAAAGCAGATCCAAAAGCTGAAGGAGCCCACACTGAAGTGTATAGATATGGTAGTGAGTGAACTCACCTCCACCATACGAAAATGTAGTGAAAAGGTAAAACTTCAAAGTAAGGCAAGCCTCGTTTAACTTATGTTAATCCTAAAGGTATGGGTAGACCGATGGCTGGACAATTTTTCCCCTAAAAGTAGTAAAAAAAAGAAAAAACTCTTTCTAAGATGTGTGAGACAAAAACATCAGAAACACTTCAACTTTGGCCTTATGTTTTTGTTATTTTATTAAAAAATGTTCCCGCTTAAATTACAAATTCACCAAAGTTTTTTCATTCTCAAATACATGCAAAGAAAGGCAAATATTATTTTCTGCTGTAGGCGTCTCCTAGATTTTTGTTAGTATTTGCTAGTCAGTCCTTTTATATTCATAACCTCCGCGATTCCACCTCTTTCTTTATTTTTCCACTGTACTTTTCTCTTTACTTTTTTCTTTATTTTTTTTGTTGGAGTGAGGATTGCTTTTGATATTTAAAATGAATGTGGAATTGCATGTTTTCATTTATTTAAATTAGAAAGATGTGCTCATCCTGCAGCAGTTCCAGCTCCCACCAAAGTAAGCTCAATTTTTTTTTACCAACAGTGATTGAGACAATTTAACTTATCCATCCGTGTTAAAAATTCATGTAGATCTACATACATTTCAAAAGCAGCAAAGTGCTTTGAAAATCAATGTTCATTTAATCTGTGAAACATTTTGTTAACCTTAAATTGATGACTCTCAGTTTTTACCTTAAAAAGACTGACTTTTTTAATAGTAATTTTCAGAATTTTGAACATATCTCAATGTAATATTTATGATATGGCAAGTTCTTGTCAATGTGAAATTTTCAGCACTTTAAAGAGTATGTAAGGTTTGCAAAAGTAAACTCAGTATTGAGAGATGCTTGCAATAAAATGTAAAAAAACAAACAAACAAAAAAAAAACCAATATTAATAATATTACATACACAGGGATTATGCATTTGTTTCTTTGCATATCTTTGCATATTCATCTCAGACACTTTGACAAAGAGAGACAAAGCTTGTGTAATACTTGTCAATATTCTAAATAGGTTACCCTGATATTTATTTGTTTATTTTTAAATGCCTGCACAAAATGTTAAAAATTAGCATAATTACAAACTACTCCTGGTTGGTAATATAACATTTTTGTAGATTAAAAAAAAAAAAAAAAAAAAAAAAAAGACTTTTCCAGCAAATATCGGTCTATCCTTACTGTAGACATGACTGTTTTACCATATAACCCATATTTTGATTTTACTACATGAAACATAAATTCAAACTTTCTTTTTCGTTTTGTTTTCCTGTCAGTTATTGGCCTTACGTTAACAATTTAACAACTTGTTCCAGTTTGTTGCGTCTTAATGAGCATGTTAGACCATTTTCTTTGACCTCATGATGTCTCTCTTGTCCAAATCATCTTTTGATTTGATTTGAAGTCCAAATTCAATTCATTTTATTTATTAGTTTCTATATTTCCTGTCGTTGTCAGTGTGGTTTTATAGAGTGGAGTGACTGTTGTTTGCAGGTGGAAACGAGCAGTTTCACTTATTGACTAACTGATCTACCCCGAGCATCTCTTTCTTTCTCTCTTTCTTTTTCTTTTTTCTTGGCTCCATCCTGTTGTCCTCTAACCCTCTGAAAGATTGCTTCCTTGCAAAGCATATGACTAAAAAAACAAAAACAAACAAACGCTGACCTCCTTTGGATTTTTCTTATCTATCATAGTTTTATCCTGGTTTAAGTGGTTGCCTGAGGGACCCTGTCACCGACGTATTTAGAGATACTGTATTATAAGATACAGTGTTTGGAAAAATCCTCAAAGGGCTCAGTTTGAAGTCTGCCTCCACCCCCTCCCTCCTAACGCCCCCTCCCGGCTTTCATGCACTGCATGTGAAACCCAACAAATGTGTGAGCATCTTTGCCTGCTGCCCTTGCCTTGTTTGTAATAATTTATCTCCTCCCACAGTCGGTGTTGTGTGTTTTCTGTGACTTTATTAGACACAGAATTTCTCCGTCCTCAAGTTGCAATGCACCTTCACAGTGGCGTTTGCTCCCTTCCGTTGCTCGGGCCTCACACGAAAATTCAGTGGTTTTGTTAGACAGATGTTTTAATTAGGGCGTTTTCACAACTTTCCAGAGATGGCATGTCATCATAAGGTACAAAAAAATTTGAAGCACTCAAAAGGAGAGCAGTTAACAGTGTTCACATAGACAATACAGCCATGGCAACATGTTGATTAGACATGTATAAGCTGAGAGAATCCATTAAAAAAAAAGTGAAAACACATGTTTGTCTGTAGGTTAATCAAATGGGTTTATTCTGACAAAATAGGTTTGCTGGAAGAGAAGGTTGATGTTCAACAATATGACTCTCAGTGGAGTGCTGGACCCAAAATCAAATATTCGTATTCAAAAAAATTTAAAAGTCTAGGAGTACACTTTCTGATGTGATGTGAGCCAAATGAACAGGTCTAATTTTGTCCTGAACTTGAAGTGATAGATTTGATCACATTTCTGCACACACACGCAGCTAAAACCCATCAGTGGTTTTTGAAACATTTCCAAAAACAATTTGCAGGAAGTTTAAATTAATTATTTCCACAAAAACAGCTCATGTGGCTTTGTAAGTTTTGTTCGTATTATGCCATAAAAACTTACATGTATTGCTAATTTTTTTTTAAACAAACCTAGAAAGGACTAGAGAGGAATTACCCCAGAATTTACAATTGATAGTGATGAATGATGAACACAGAAATTAAAAAAGAAAAAGTTGTGTTTTTCAGTAAAGCTGCATAATGATGTTCCATTCCAGTGATTCATTATATTGAAATCAAATATTGCCAACTCCCATGCTTTAACAAAGCATATTTTAGTGTGCTGCAAGTAATTGTTTTAGGGCATCTATTCCAGTAGATATCAATATTAGCAGTGCACATTTGAAATATTACCTGCTGTGTAACTGGACCCAACCAGAGAAGCTGTAAATCAACTTGAGAACAAGAAACCGGCCTGCTGATGTCTTTCCATTCCCACACCTTCCGAGAGCCATGGAAGATGCATTGTAACTTGCAAGAAAACAGTGTATACTTTTCTTAAACTGTGATTTTTGTCTTATTTCCTCTTCTTTTGCACTTCTCCAAATGTGTTTGTGTCGCATTGGAAGCCCACCAACGTCTTTGTTCATGGGCTTGCAATGAGCTCATGGAAAAAGACTCACAGTGCGCTAGGAAAAAACCTCTTTTTTTTGCCAGGAACATTGTTTATTTTGGGTTTTGTGTGGCACTATCACAGACTTTGCACTACTCCTTTTGCATTTTTCCCCATTGGCAACAAATGGAAATTTTACCGTAAAATCACAGTTAACTGAAATATAACCTGTGGTTCGACTGTGAAGTGACTGGAGCTGAGTCTGGGATACACTGTGCTCAACATAATGTGTTTGATTGTGTGTTTTGTTTGATGCCTTTTATTTTACTGGTGGATCTGTGTGTGAGTGTGTGTTTGTGTGTGTGTGTGTGTGTGTGTGTGTGTGTGTGCGAGCGCGCATGCTGTTTGATGTGTTGTTCAGTAAGAAGAGTAGTTTTGTGGTTCAGTGAAGCTTATGTGTGTATGCAATGTGTGTATTTGTGTGTGTGTGTGTGTGTGTGTGTGTGTGCATGAATTTGGATTTTGCTGCCTACCTACTGTGTTTTGTGCTCACAGTTGGCTCAGTACCCCATGCTGAGAGAGGAGATGGAGAGAATTGTTACCCAGCACATCAGAGACCGTGAAAGCCGCACTAAAGACCAGGTAACACACACACACACACACACACACACACACACACACACACACACACAAACACACACAAACACACACATATGAACACACTCTCTCTCACAACCAAATTTGCAAGTAATTTGTTATACTACTCATTACATTACTGCTGTGGTAGTCTCTTAGGCCCTAATGGTGTGAAAGAATTAGGAGCACTAAATGACTGCTTGCTTTGAGAAAAGATGAACAGAAACTTGAAATATTTACATAAATTTATTTGTAGATATTACACTAAACATGCAGAGTCGCACACACTGAAGTCTGTAGGCATGCATTTCCTTGATCAGCTTCACACTTACAAGCAATAAATGAAAAATAAGGTAATCATGGCAGGAGGAACCAGATTCAAGTTGCCAAATCGGCAAGCATCTGCCCTGTTGAAGTGTCCTTCAGCAAGGCACCACATCCCCACCATCTAAAGGAGGTGATTTTCTGTAGCTGACTCTGTTCTCTGACCTCTGCGGAAGGGGAAAATCCCTGTATCGCCATGACACTGTAGTGACTGTCATGTTGTGACTCTCCCTGCCTGTCCAGGTGCTGCTGCTGATCGACATCGAGCTCTCCTACATGAACACCAACCACGAGGACTTCATTGGATTTGCCAAGTGCGTTTCGAATGTTGTTTTTTTTTCCAAAAATAAACCAGCCCGGTCTCAGATCAAAACGTGTAGTAGGCGAGCTATGTTGCTGCATCAGTGGAAACCACATCAGTGTCACGTTTGGCCTCGTCTAGACGTGAAAAGCAGATGTTTGTATGAAGGTGCAGTAGCGTGGTGTAGTGGAAAGAGCGGAGGATGAGACAGTCAACAGGATTCTCTCACACTTGCGCCAACACATTAGTGAACGTCACAGGCCATAGATGCAGGGCAATGGAAACAAATAGATAGTTTTGCGCTGTTGACCAACGTAGCCACACATTTTCATGTGAGACTGGGCTGCATATTCACATAGCAAGCCTATGTTTAACACTCCCATTATTTGGGGGGTCAATTTGACCCCAGCCAATGTTCAACATCTCTAAATAAATGATTAACATAATTTTTTCTGCTTCATATTTAATGAGTGTTCCTAATGTAATGGGTACAAACGGGTAAACATGAAATTCACATGATGATATGTTTTCAATGTCCTGTACACACTTTGTAATGCATCGGTTATAAATAACAAAAATCTGTACTTAGAAATAATATAAAGCCGTTGAAACACCAAAAATTTATATTTCAATTTTAGGTCAATCAGTGAGATTTTATGGTGATTTGCATATTTTTCCATAGTCGCGTAATAGGAATTCTGGATGTATAAGTGTTTTATTTAAAGGGCTATTTAGGTCGTCAACAAAGAAACATAAAGTACCTGACACATAAACTTTGGTAACAATTTTAGTTATAATAATTTTGTGGAGGGTTAATATACACCGATTCATTAGCTTATGTGAAGATGGATGCCACACTGTCTTTTGATGTGTTTTTTTTTTTTTTTTTTTTTTTTTTTGTGCAGTGCTCAGCAGAGGAGCAACCAAATGAACAAGAAGAAGGCGGCTGGCAATCAGGTACTTTGTTCAAACTAAACCCGCAGACTTCAGCGTCCGGAGGTTTTTTCTCAGTCCGCTTGATCTGCTGGCCAGCGACATGACAGTCTTTTCCTCAGAATTCATTCTCTTGTCCCTCATCTGGTTATAATACACATGCTGACCCTCACTATTCATATATGTCTTATCACCTGAGGCAGTATGTTATGCAAGGCATCACTGTGCACCTTTTGTCCACACTGCTGACGCTGATGGACCACAGTTGTGTAATCAGCAGACGTTTCCTCATGTTGAGCCCACAAGCTGAAGCCTTGTGTTATGAAATATCAGTGTATCAGGATGTGTAAAAGTTAATGTGGTTTAAACTGGAGGCTCAAGTCAATAACACGTTAATTCTAGTAATTCAGTAACACTACAAGGAACTGTGTATGGTAGATTTGTCGCATTATTAAATCTTTGCCATGTTTTGTACACATTTACGGGTCAGAAGCTCCAGCTTTTGCACGATTTGCATGTTGCTCGTTTACCAGTATTGTGAGTGTATGTTGAGATCTCCCACTTACATTTTTTTAATTCTATTCTCTTCTGCTTGCATGTTCTTTAGAGGGTGTGACTTCCTCTGCTGTGTGTTGCAGCGTCTTTGATTTTGCTGCCCTTGTTTCTTCTGAGTGATTTTTCTTTTTCTTGCCCCTGTTTCCTTTGTCCTTCTCTCAATGGCTTTTCTGCCTCAGGATGAGATCATGGTGAGTAGTGTGTTTGTGTGTGCGTGTGTGTGTGTGTGTGTGTGTGTGTGTGTAAGAGAGAGAGAGATTGTGTGCGCATGTCTGCAAATATGCTTTCAGGAACATATGTGCTCATGTTTTCGTGTTATGCATACATCAAAGTATGTATTTATGTGTGTTGAGGCTTGTGTGTTTTCAAATGTGGTAGGATTAGATGATATGTTTATACTGTGTATGTGAGTGTGTGTGTGTGTGTGTGTGTGTGTGTGTGTGTGTGTGTGTGTGTGAGTAAATGAGCTTTTTACTAACTACCAGTAGATGGACAGGTGGTTGGGATGGGGAGGCTCTTTTGGTCTTGGCTATGTTCCCTCCTCCTCAGCTGTGTCCTCCCTCCAGGCAGAGCTCCCATCCACATGCACACACACACGCTCACACACACACACGCCATGTGGACAATACAGCATGATGAATGCAGTGTAAAACGTGTTGCTACACTGTTCAACCTAGTGAAAAGATTGGGAGCAAAGGTCAAATATGGAAAAGCTCCATTTGGAGATTCTCATCGCTGCCTCTCGGCGCCTCGGCAGTGATGAGACGCCCCCGGCGCTCGCTTGGACTAGATAAAGAGAAAGACACTCAAACTGTGTTCTCACGCTGCATCTCACACAAAGGAAGTGAGCGATCGCAGCAGGGAGGTGTGTTTGAGATTTAAAGACACACAGAGAGACAGACACGGGTTTCTTCCCTCAGATGTCTTTAGTGACACTGAATTTATCCCGTTCTCCTTGCCTCTCTCTTACATCCAGTCTAGAACCCCATAAGGCCGGTTGCCATAACAACCACCTAGACTGGGGTCAAAGGTCAGGGGCACATAGTAAACACAACGGCCCGCCTCACTTCCTGTTTACAGCTGGCTGTAGTCGGCTCTTTAAGACCTCACACCTTCTGAGCTCCGTGGAGCTTCTTCTGTTTTTAGCCATGACCTGAGAAGTTAAAGGCCCCTTCAAACCCAAACTGGCAAAATAAATCTCAAACAAGACGACAGGAAGCTCCCCAGCTGATGACAGTGATGGGTCAGTGAAAAAGAGCTATGGGTACACTGCAAAGATCTCCATCAGTGTTCAGTGTTCATCTTGTTTTTTAAACAAGTGCAAAAAATCTGGCAGTAGGATGAGATAATCCCACTTCTTCCTAATTCAGTTTCACTTTTTGGGGGATTTTTTTCTGAAAACAAGTATAAAGATGGTGCAGCAAGGCAGAACCACGGCACATCAGCCGACTGCTGTTAAGAAAACGACACTTGATTCAAGAGACCTCTAGAGACAAGTTGGTTAAAATTAGAAACAAACGGGATTATCTCACACCACTGACCACTTTTTTTTCACTTAAACTTTGAATATTCAATTCTAAGTGAAATGACTTTTTATAGTGGACATTTTTACATTGCACAAGGGAATACTTCAACACAGTATGCTGGGGCTGAAAGGGAATGTCGAAACGGCCGTATTCTCACCAGATATCGATGAGTTTAATCCCTTGAACTCAGATTTTTTCCCCTAAATATTCCTGTTAAGCAGATTCAAAATCAGGGAAGAAACATTTTTTTTCTATATTGTACAACAGTGTCAGTGCTTAACTAAAACTGCATCACGCTCATTTTGAGAGAAATATTCAAATCCAAGATGACGCTGCTTTATGGCTGCATCAAACAGAACATTTTATACACATTTGGTATCTTTGAAAACCTCGGGATCTCCACTAGAAGCTGCAAATGCAACTCTGTGGGTTGCAACAAAGCAGCGCACATTTGTAATGACAAACCCACCAACAGAATCCGTAGAGTCGAAGAGATTAACTTCCGGTTCTCCACTTGATATTTCCACCACTTACACAGGAAACAGGGAGGCTCTTGCATTTCATTGCATGGCCTGAAAAAACAGGTTTGGCCATTTGCATACCTCCTTGCTTCCCTCACCCCTCCCTGCTTGTTGTTCCCTGCTGCCGTCCCAGTAGCCAGCTCCTATTGTGTGCTGGTACTTGCCCAACCTGTGTGTATATATATATATTAATCTATTTGGCCTGCACTAAATTCCCTGCTCTGGCATAGCTTTGTAATGTTCTCTCCACATTCCCATTCAGCCGGAGAGAGGACTTACCGATCGGTACAAGGTAAATAATAAACTCACACACCGGTGTACATGCATCATAGCTTCTGTATGGTGGAGAGAGTGATGGAGAATTAAAAAAAAGAGAGAGAGACAGCAGGAGTGCGAGGACTGTGTTTAGCGTTGTTGGTGATCATGGCCCTGCTGTTTTTGTTGTTTGATATCTGCACTAGAAGCCGTGACACATTACATTTTGCTGTATACTGTGTAAACTGTAAAAAGCTCCACCTTAACAAGGCTTTTTTTTTTTTGCCTCATATTCAGTTAAAATCTTGTTTGACCTAAAACAAGTGGAAAACAAAGTCTGCCAGTGGGATGGGATAATCCCACGTGTTTCCAGTGCGGTTTAACTTCACAAAAGAACAAATATTACCATTAGGCTCAAGAAAATGACACTTGATTCAAGAAAAAAACTATAAACGAGTCGATCAGCACTGTAAACAGTTGGGATTATCTCATCCTACTGAGATATTTCTCACATGGTTTAAGAGGAATAAGATTTTAACAGCGAGTATGAGACGAGATGACTTGTTAAGTGTAGATAAATGTGTTGCATATCCAGGCTAGCAAACGTGATGGTCAGTGTGTTTGTTGGAAATGTAGGGAATGTGAGGTTTTGCTGGGCGGGGCTTTATTTTTTTAACCCTTTCCTGTCTGTCTGCCCGTCTCTCTCTCAGGTCATCAGGAAGGGCTGGCTGACCATCAACAACATCGGCATCATGAAGGGAGGAGCCAAGGAGTACTGGTTCGTCCTCACCGCCGAGTCCCTGTCCTGGTACAAGGATGATGAGGTGAGACACTTATCCACAACATATGGCTTTTATGTGATTTCAAAAATGACAATAATGGCTTCTATTCTATTCTATTCTATTCTATTCTATTCTATTCTATTCTATTCTATTCTATTCTATTCTATTCTGTTCTATTCTATTCTTCTAAATGCAAACCATATGAACTCTCTGAAAACTGTACACAAAATGTCCCTTAATTGTGATGGAAAATATTAAAATGCCACTTTGGGGTATATAGATATAATTTTTATTTTTATGTTTTGGGAAGCATAAATCCTTGTCTAAAAAAAAAAATGCAAAAGTGTTTTGGTAACACTTTACAATAAGAGTACAACAATTAGGCCTAACGTTAGTTAACGTTAGTTAATGCCGTAATGGTTAATTAACTGTTAGTTAATGATTATTATGGCATTTACTAATGTTGATAATATCTACAATAACCCTTAAATAACATATAAATTAATACCTTAGCATGAACCGCATTAGTACATGATTCTTAGACACATTAGTTAACGGTTAGTTAACTGTTACTTAATGTTTATTACAGCATTAACTAATGTTAATTGTTGTACTCATTGTAAAGTGTTATCAGTATTTTTTTTTTATTCAGTAAATTTTTTTTTAAAATAACGAAAAAAAAAAAGACTAATGGAGAGTTTACATACATATTTTTCATACACATGGAAATACATGCATGGAAATGATAGTGGACAAGGAAAATGACACACACACACACAAAAACATACACGACTATTGACTGTGCCGTGCTTAGGGCAACACAAACACAGTCACAGTCACACACACGAGAACATAAACTGCATGCGGCTCACAAATTCTGTTTACTCACATCAAGGCCTTGTATTTTATAGCTTTGTCTTTGATTCTCGAGCTGACTGATCTGAATAATTGTGTGTGTTCGCCCTGTTCTGAGGGCTCTCTGACTCTCTGCCACGCTGCCAGAGACGTCCGCACACGAGGCCGGTCGTTGCTGTCTCATCCGACAACTATGCGGCTCATTTTAGTGACAGTTTTTTCCACAAACCAGCGAGGAAATCATTTCATTCGGATCGCCAGCGTTTTAACTGCAAGATATCTAATCTGAGGGAGTCAAGCGTTCTGCCCTGAGTCTATTTTCCACATTCTAGTCGGAGTTTATTCCAGCTTGCCCCGCTGACAAATATGATTGGTGGTCAAGTTTGGCGGTTGTCCTCTGCATGTTGAGATGATTTGACCTGACATGCTTTGTTACTGGGCAGACTGGTCAAAGCGGTGTCCCATGATGCTTTGCAGAACTATTAGGAGCTAGCCACAGTCTTGCTGTCTCCAGGCTGTAGCCACAGTCGCTGTGCTCGCTGACATCAGTCTGTGTGTGTGTGTGTGTGTGTGTGTGTGTGCTCGTGTGTGTGAGCGCATTTTTGTGTGAGTGTGTGTGTGTGTGTGTGTGTGCAGGATTGAGTCCTTGCAAAGAGTCAGGACCCCCCAGCCTGTCAGACACCAAAGCTGGCACCCACATGTGCATACCAGAGCCCTGCCCTGTTCCCAATTACACACACACACACACACACACACACACACAGGCGCTCTTTCTCACTCTCACATACGAGCTGCTTCTAATCAACCTATTTTATTTCAAAGAGGGGGAGAAAAAGGGAGAGGGAATCGAGTTGTAAGGGAGGAGGAATAGGAGGAGGGGGAGTGTCTCTTGTTAGCTGGTTAGTGAGGAGGGTAACAAGGACCATGTGAGGTGAGAGAGAGAGAGTAGAGGTGCTGCATGGGAGGAGCAGAGAGGGGAGACAGGAGAGAGAGAGAGAGAGTCTCACTTTCAACTTCTCCCCTCCAAATTTTTTTCTCCACTATTTGTCCACCTCTTTGTTACACATCCCCAACGCTTTAATCCCAAAACCGACTGTCACACGCAGGGCGAGAACAAACCTCCCTCCCTCCTTCACTCGACCGTTCCTATCATCCATCAAAACCCATTTCCCGGCTTTCTCTCTCTGTCCATTTTTTTTTCCTCTTCCATGCAGCCTTCCATCCCCTCCCTCCCTCGGTCGTCCCCTCCGTCCTCATGTATTTATTTGAACGCGGCGCTCTTTGGGTGCAGGGAGACCCAAAACCAACACATGGTGCTGGTGCGGGTGTTCAGGCTCAGCGTGGAGGCGAGGCTGGGGCACCACAGCTCGAGTGAGAAAAAAAAAAGCAGCCTTTCCATGATGTTTTCTAAGAAAGCTGGATATTTTTATGTGGTCCAGTCATACACACACACACACACACACACATGCACGAGAGGTTAGAGTACTCAAGGGTGCAGACTCACATGTGCACCTGGGTGGATTCTTGCCAAAACACACACGCTGGAAACCATTACAGATTTAGATGAATGGCACATATGCTTGATAATTAGTGTTCAAATCTATTACTGCCTGCATACATACATGTTTTTTTTATCTATCTAGAAATGTTTTTAAGAACACATCAACACACACACACACACACACACACACTCACAGTCACATGTTTCTTTATGCCCACTCACACAACGCTGCAGCAATGAGGGCATTTTATGTTTTATTGGCTGGCTCTTGTCATGGGGAAAACCCTTGTCTTAGTCTTGCGACACACATGCGCGCACACACACACGTGCACACACACACACACACACACGCGAATGCACACACACACACACTGAACACCACCCCAGATGCTAATAATAACTTCCAAGCCAACTAAGCGCAGTGGTGCCAGGATGTTTTGGTTAGTGTTTGTGTGTGTGTGTGTGTGTGTGTGTGTGTGTGTGTACAAACCTTCTGGTCTGTATTACCACAGGACATGCCAATTCTTTGAATCAGGCTGCTCTGTAGCTTAAAGCTTCCCAAAGAGAGAGAGAGAGAGAGGGAGAGAGAGAGAGAGGAAAGTGAATGGAGGAAAAAAAAGAGGCAGAAAAAAGAAAAAGACAGCAGATTGAGCCAAATCCTTGACTCTGCTCCCACTGGTCTCTGTCTGCTGCATATAAATGATTACACTCACATAAACAAGAGCCATACTCCTGCGTATTTATACGTGCACACACACATCACACACACATGTGATATTCATGTAACGATGCACATGTACACACAGACCTGCAGCCTGACTCAAACTCCTTAATAGCCGGCAGAGATGACTCATCATTATGTGTCATTCAGCGGCTGTGGGACGTTTTGTTTGGGTGTCATTTTAGATTTCTTTCGTGTGTATGTGTGTGTGTGTGTGTGTGTGTGTGTGTGTAAGAGAGAGAGAGCCTGGGGTTCCCTCCTGCCCAGTCTCGCCTGGTGATCTGGTGCTGTAAATATCCAGAGGGGAATTAGCAGGCGCTTGCTTTCAACACTCTCACCAGAAACATGTCTGCATCGTGTGTAAACCTCGATATGGCGCTTGCACTTTTCTTTTAATTTTATCTTCTGATGTGTGCACTGTGGCACATGTGTGGTTGTGTGTGCACATTTGTGTGTGGGTGTGAGCTTGTGTGCATGTTTCTGTCATAAAAAAAAAAAAAAAAAAATATATATATATATATATATATATATATATATATATATGTGTGTGTGTGTGTGTATGTATGTATGTATATATACACATAAATACACACACACACGTATGTATATATATATATATATATATATATATGGTGGTTGCAGGGCTCTAAATTGAAACAGGCTGGTTTGTGGGTTTCATTCCTCCCGATGATGCTATGTGACAGGATACCGTATGAATGCTTCTGCCCTCGGCCCGTCTCATGTTTCTCTGAATGCATGTGAGCGGGAAAGAGTAAAAATGGCACTGTGGCTTTGCCGTATCAAAGAGGCACCGGCTGAAAGTTCAATAAACGCCCAATAAATAAAAAGAAAACACCACATATGCCACAAGAAGGCGTTGAAAAAACCAAACATAAAGGAGAAAGAGTAAGTGAGGGGCTTTACCGATGTCAGTGAAGTACCTAGCCAAACCTGCAGATTTCACATGACATCACTTACTGTATAACACCGGGAAAAAATTTCAGTCTATTTCGGGGCGAGCTATACAAGGATGCATAAGCACGGAATAGACAATGACAGAGTTGCTGTTCTTTCAGCATTTTTGTATGGTCGCTTCCTGCCTGTCTGCACATTACATGGTCATTTGAGGTAAGGCAACCACGAGTTGATGCAGGGAAGGCAGAGACTTAATTGTACATTTTGGTTTAGCACACAGGGCAGCTGTGATGCTGGGGGTTGACTGTGCATTTTTTCATGTTCATTTGTGTGTGTGTGTGTGTGTGTGTGTGTGGTTGAACTTCTCCTCAGTTAGATCTTTGGGTTACGGAGAAAAAAAAAAAAAAAAAAGTGTTGAGAAGTCAAAGCCGCCATCGCTTTATATTCAGTGTGACATCCGGGCAGCGGAATGGCTGTTTGTAAATGTTGAAGCCTCGAAATTTGACTCGCTCCATCATGTCTGAAAACATACTGGTATATCTCCGCATTGGCAAACAAAACAATGGAGACCGCGTCAGATAGATAGCCATGAGATTTTATTTCATCTTTTTTCTTTTGCAGCGATTCTTACAAGCTGATTGACTCACTCAAACTGAACAGCAGCAACACATGATCTCACCCAGGAGACAATGAGAAATATGGCATAGAAGAGCATGCACATGAATCCTGTGGCTCTGCTCCGTTTACATTTTGCACAACCCGGACGCGTATCCGTCGTACATAAATCCAGAGCAGCGCCAGGCAGCTGCGGTCGGGCCTGTGGGGGCGCAGGACGCAGGGCCGTGCCCGGGCCTGCGCGGATGGACTCGGGTTGGGGTGGCGCTGCGTGTTCCCACAGCCCGATGTGCTTGCTGGGTGCCTTCTTGTGTCCTCTCTCTCTCTCTCTTTCTCTCTCTCTTTGTCTTTACTCTCAGTGTTGAGCTTCCCAGGCCAGCCTAACCAATGTGCAGACTACTGTACAACCACTACTTCCTGAACAGGTAGTCTGAACACTGGGCAGGCGGGCCGAGCCGGAGGACGCTGGAGGAGAAGCGGGGAACGGGGAAGGCAACACAGGCCACACGCCACATGCAGATGCTCTCACACACACTCACATAGGATCCACACTTGCGAGCACACTGCCCCCCCCGTACTCACTCTGATTTCATCCACGCCGATGTTAGAGTCGACTCTCGTCCGCCTGGTTCGCTTTGACTGGGGGAAAGGCCCGATGGGGCCGGCGGAGCGGGGCTGCAGGAGGAAGAGAAAGTGAGGGATGGGGGTGGGGGGGGGGGGGTGAAGGGGGGTGGGGTGGTAGAAGGAGGAGAGGTTAGACAGAGGTGATAGCTGCTGATTGGCAGATTTAACGACATTCCCTCCTGCATCCCGCTGTGAGACGCCGCATTCCAGACAAAACCATCTGAGCTGCGCAGGAGGACTCCCACCAGACTCCCCGAGTGCTGCGTTTTGGGTGCTTGAACGTGGAAAGGGGACTTTGAAAGCTAATAAATCCAGTCAAAGGATGGCCTGATGCATTTGTCACACTGTCCCGGGGTAATCTCGAGGTAATAGTGATCAAAAACCTGACATATTTTGTGCGTGAGAGTTATTTTCTTCAAGTGCAGTTCAGTTCTTTTTTTTTTTTTTCTTTTTTTTTTCCAGTGCTGCTCTCCAGCTTTAAGTGCTTTTAACTGAAAACAGATTAAAGCACAAGCACACACTCACACAGAAATAGAGTTAACACAGCTCAGACTCAGTTTGCCCTCGTTGACCTTACTCTATGATCGGCTTTAAATTTAAGATGTTAATTACGGTCAAAACCGAAGCAGCTAATATGTTGGAAGTACAAAAAAAACATCAAACATGTCGGAGTTACTTTTTACCGCTGAGGATTACAGAACAGTTCTGGTCAACTGTGATCATGCTAAGTTTTAGCTTTACACATCGCATCCAGACAAGTGTGACTCATCACCTCCCACGAGCACACCACTGTACACAATCTTTTTTTTTTTTTTTTTCGTCTTAACACATGCCAAATTTCTTTTTGAAAAGAGAGCACCTATTTGTGGAAGATGCAGATACACACCCTCTCTCCTTGTCGTCGCTTCATCACCTCTCGTCCCCTTCTCCTCTCTCGTCTCGCCGTCTTCACTTTTCCAGTTGTTATTTGGCTGACCGCTGTTTTATTTGTCTCCCACTTGACCGGTGAAGGCAAGCCTCCCCCCCTCCCCCCCTCTCTCCTGCCAGTCTCCCATTCAGAGTTTGATCAGCCTCGTGGCAAAGTCGGCCCGGCCTGGTGCGAACGCCGTCATGGTGTCATCCGGGCATCGCCTCCCGCCGGTGTCCAGACCGAAACAGCAGCGCCGGCGGAGAGCAAGGTGGACTCCTCGCTGGAGGCTTGACGTGGCAAAGGACGGGCCACCGAGGTCCTCCTGAAGGAGACGGAAAGAGAAAAAGGACTGAGAGGGAGAAAGGAGATATGGAAGCACATAGAGGGAAAGAGGAGGAGCTCGTCAACCCCCCATTTTTCCTCCTCTCTTCTTCTTTTTCTCTCTCTCTCTCTCTCTCTCTCCCCTCCCTCTGCTCTGTCTGGCTCAAGGTTGTTTTGTTTTTTTTTTTCGTTTTTTTTTTTTCTCCTCTTTTCCTCTGGCTTTTGGGGAAGAAAGTGGAAGGTCAAAGGTGAACAGGAAGTGAGACACATTCATCTGGCTTGTGCACGTGTGTTGTAAACTTAGGACAGCCAGTGAACGACTGGCCGCCGAGTGAGTGCACTCTTTTTTTTTTTTTTTTTTTTTTTTGGGGGACGGGTAGGATGGGAGGACGTCTGTGTTTGTGCCTTCGTGTGCACGCATGTATGTGTTTGTGCAAAACTGCGTCTGCCACATCAATTAGCGCTTTAACGCGCCAGCGGCCGCCGTGAGTGTGTGCGTGCGTGTCTGTGTGCCTGCCTCACGGTGCATGTGAGCGCGTATGTGGTTTGCGGACGCGTGAGTGATGGATTTGTGTGTGAATATATGTGTGTGTGTAGGAGTGGGGCTGGATGAGAGCAGAGGCTCCAAGGTCTTTGTAGCAAGGGCAGGAATGTCGGCGTTTTCTTGGCAAGGAGGAGGAAGCCTTGTAATAACTCCAGATGTGCAGCCCTGTGGTCTCCATCGCTCTCTCCCTCTCTCTCTCTCTCTCTCTCTCTCTCTCCCTCTTGCTCCCTCTGTTTTTACTTCTAAAGCTGATTTCCTCTCCCTGTCCGGCCTGAATAAAGAGCCCTTTATGCAGCTCTGCAGCCTTCCCAGCACACACACACATACACATGCGCACACACGGCGCACACACACACACAGACGTACACACACGGTGGGGGGTGGCGGTGGTGTTGGCGGGGAGAGTGACATACTACTGGGAAATCAGAACCAGAACGAAAGAGGTAGTGTGTGTTTATGCGAGTGTGTGTGCGTGTGTTTGTGTGTGTGTGTGCGCCTACAATACGTGCACATGCTGAAAAAGGCTTTGTGATTCACAGTTACGAGTAGTCAAAGTCTTTTTCTCTCTGTTTCCCAGTGTCTGCTGCACACCCACATGCATTTTCATTTACATTCCACTTTTTCTGCTAGTGCATAGTAGTAATAGGTGTGTGTGTGTGTGTGTCTGTGTGTGTGCCTAGAGATGGTCACGGTGGTGTATTTGCCTTAGCTATGGTTTCTAGAAATCAAAGCCAGCGTCCCATGAGAGACAGGTCAGCAATCCTGACAGAGACGGAGGGAGCCGAGGGTTTTGGGGGGGAGAGAGAGAGAGAGAGAGAGAGCGAAGGTGAGAGAAACGGAGGTGAAGATGTGAACTGAGAAAGGAGGGAGCGGGATGGAAAAGACAGGAGGGACAGAAAGGGGCAGCGGCGAGGGCGAAATGAATCACTGGGTCGCATGCCCAGCGAGGAGGGAGCTTCCAAAGTCGGAAAAATGAGAACACGCGGGCGAAAAGGAAACCGTGCTGGTGATAAGCGAAGGGAGTCGGTCAACTGCTTTATTGTTGCAGTTTGGGTTTTGGATTAGACGCTGGAAGGAGTGAATTTTTTAGTGGGTGGGGGGGGGGGTCGGGGGTTGGGGGCTGCGGTCGCACCAACATTGTTTCCACTGTTTGGATGACCAGGCAGGCAGCTTCTCATTCAACTGTCTGGAAAACCAGGAATACTGAGAAAGTATGCACGTTCACACAGAGCTCACACTACCAATAATGCGAATCCATTTTATTCTGTCGGGTCATAAAATACTGCCGGGTGATACTGTCATGAAAAAAAAACAAAACAAAATAAAAACCCCTTGGAGTCTCACACTTTTTGTTTATGCGCGTTTCTATTTCGATATTGTGTTAAAGCAAACGCCTGTGCGGGTTCATGTGGGTGTAATTGTATCTTTGTGTGTTGGTGCGAGTGTTTGCATCTGTGTGGCAACATTAAGCTTGTGAATGCCATAGCTTTATTTGAGATTGTGTGCAACATGCTAGCCAAACCCATAAAGGCAGCCTGGAAACGTGATCCGCCGTTTTTTTTTTTTTTTTTTTTTTTTTTTTGTTCCTCTAAGCCGGGGCATCAGTCAGCTGTGTTACAGAAAAATCTCACACGAGGTAGCATGTCAAGCCATTATTCTTGTTGGGCAACATGAATGCCAACCACATAATTACTTGTTTTTTTTCTTGTCTTGCTGCTTCGTAAAAATAACAAATCATCATTTTTATTTTCTTTTTCGAAAAGAGAAACCAGCGGGTGGATGCATGTGCGATAACCGCTCTGTCCACTGACACTGAGGCTTGGACATATTCAAAAAAATACAAGCAGTCAAACACCGTGGTGATTTAGCAATAATGGACATTAACACAAGGTCCAGCTGGCCTCTTTATCTTTTGGTCTTTGTTGAGTTTTGAGCCTTAAAGACCAGACAGAAGATGCAAATAAACATCAGGTTGTGATGGCAGAAAGGCACAGTGACTGGACTACAAGATAGAAAAAGATAGAGAAAGATATGTAAAATTGAGTGAAACTTTCTCTTTTTGAGGTATGAATTTACCTGAGACAATACGAAAGATAAGAGAAAGAAAACGAGAGGATGATGGAGCAAAAAAAGACTGAGACCAAATTAATAAAACACAAAGTGACACAAGGGAAAAGAAAACTAAAGAATGGAGAAAGGTGAGATGGGGAACGTTTACTTGCATAGCACATTTCATTCACCATGGCAATTCAAAATGCTTTACATGGGCATAAAAAAAATTCAAACCAAATGAGATGAAATAAATTTACACAGATAGAGGAATTATGAAAGAGAAAAAAGGGCTGAGTGATGACTCTGAGGGAGGAGATGAAGGCATCATGTGGATAATTCACCACTACATAGGATCAAATCCTGGATGTGGACCAAGCAAATACTAGACTGAAAAGAAATTATATTTATGTGTATGTCACAGCCTTTAACATATGCAATATATACTGCAAAATTAGACTAGTGTGTGTGTTTTGTTGTGTGTATGATGCACTAGACTCATTTCCTTTGAGTATTAAAGCATTTAACGTCATTGTGTGCCACACATAATAATGATTGTAGTGTTTAATAGTGATTGTAAGTGATCACATTTTTTTTCAATATATATATAATAATAAAATATTTTCTGCATAGCATCGTAAATGTGTTCATTAGGAACAAGCAATAAATAAACCTTTCTACACTTGGAACTGTCCACCAGTAATGTCACAGTAATGTCATAAAACCTGCCTGTTCGCCAGGAGAAAATGTTGGCAGTTTACACGTCTGCTAACAGCCAAGGAGATGTTGAAATTTCCCGTTTTCAGGTTTTGACATAATATAAATCAAGTGAAAACTTGGTGGTGGTAAAATCAACAGGACTTTGATTCTGCTGACTGTGTTTGAGTCCTGTCTCAGCTGAGAGCCTTGTTCGCTGGGTAATATGAGCAAACGCTTTGTAATGTTAACCATGACCTTTTCCTAACCTTAACCAAGTCGTTTTGGTGGCTAACAAAGCAAACAAAGATTGACATTTCAACATATTTCTTGGTTTGCACAAACATAAAATGGCAACATTTTACTCCAACAACCGGGTTGCACAAAAGTTAATCCAGTGCAAACCCTGCCTGTGCGCTTTATACAGCACAAGTTTAAGTTAAAAGTACATACTTAATATTCTGGTCAATGCAATTTAATAATGAAAATGCTAAAAGCAATTCAGAACATGTACCATTGACAAAGTTCTTCACAGGACTGCATTTTTTACCTTCTTCTGTTTTTCTACTTCAACTAATGCTATGGACAATACATGTTACAATTCACCAACTTTTTGTAGAGACATTTATTGTGGAGAAAACCTTATAAAAAAGTCACATGTACAAGCCCACATGCCAATTCAAAGCACATGCAGCTTTTGGACACGTTGGTCTTCATGTGTTTTCCATTGTTTTTTTAAGTTGTATTCTCACATCCAATGTGACAGCTTTCACCTCACATGTGAACATTTCAATTTATAGGTGAAAATCCTTTTTTTTCTTCTTTCTTTCTTTCTTTTTTTTTTTTGCATGTCAAGTTTTTTCCAGTTCTCTCCTGCCATTACATGTCTCTTTGCAGTACACATGCAAAGAAACAATTCATGCAAAAATGTCATTTTTATGGTAGAGATGGGACATTTCATGTGTTCATAAAACCAGCATTTCTACTGAAAGCATGTGGGCTGTGGGTTTTCACATGGGACTTTTTTGTGCAGGAAAATTTATATATTCCACGGATTTCATGCCACCATGTAGCTATTATTGCACAGATGAGTGTCACAACTGAGATTTATCCCACACACGCACACACACACACACATATATACATACGCACACACACAAACTTTACCACACTTGAGCAGAACATTTGGCTGTTTGCAGATAAGACTAAGTAGACGTGTGGGCATTTTTAAACTTGTTTATGTGGTTAGTGGTGGGTTTGTTTTCTGTGTGTGTGTGTGTGTGTGTGTGTGTGTGTGTGTGTGTGTGTGTTTGTGTGTGTCCTCCCCCCTCCCCACTCCTTGGTGGTCACCAGTGATTGATCACATGTCCCGTCGAGCCCAGAGGCTGTTATAATGACCTTCCACTGAGGTGAGCGCTGCACAAATAATTAACCGCTTAGCAATTAGCCGCTAAACAGGAAAGTATCACCGAGCTGCCAGCCTGTATTCTGTCTGAAAGTGTCATTGTTGTGTGGCGAGCGCGTTTCCTTTTCGTGAAGAGGTTTATTTTTGTTTGTGCTCACAGGAAGAGCTAAGCAGAGCACAAAAGGCTGTCACTCGCTGAGGGGAGTTGACTTGGTTTGGTCTGCTAAGTTTGGTCGGAGGAATTTTGGCGGGAATTAAAAAAAAAAAAAAAAAAAATTAGAAACCCCAAACAAGCACCCAAACAACAACAGAATTTGCCTGAAACAAAAATCAAACACACAAAACAATCTGAATACATTTATTCTCCTTGTGAACTTTAGAGGATATTTATTCATGAAAATATGTCCAAAGTTTATGTGCACAAGAAACAAGCGGGCAAACGTCTCTCAGTGAGATCTCTTATGAAATACATGGTTTGAAGCATAAAGTTATTTCTTATGGACAATATTCTACAGCTGCTGAGCTCGCTGAGTCATGCACTGAGCAATTGTGTGTTTTTACACTTTACACTTTCCCAGAATAGCTCCAATTTAGCTGTTCCCAATTGTAATTCTCTCTGTTAAAATGTTCAGTGTTCCTGTTTTATATTTTGGCAGCGTGCGTGCTCACTTGAAGTCCAAAAGCCATAAAATCAAATGAAGTGTCCTTAAATGCTATGTCTGCTGTTTCTCCAAGGCATTGTGTTACTGGCAGACCAAACATGAGTTAGGCCACATTAGCCAGGTTTTTTGATGTGACGTAGGCCTATTAATATTTGATTCATTTTCAGAGTTCAACATAGAAGGCTTTATTTGTCTGCTGGCAAAGTCTGGGAACACTCTCTCTTTTTTTTTCCTCAACTATCTTTTCTTCTGTAAAGCACTTTATAACAAACCTTTGTGTGCAAAACTGTTTGTGAATGGATTTCACATAATTGGACTTGACTCGTCTAATGTGGAGACCCTCGAATCTGCGGGGCTGCTCCACGTCTCTGCTTTTGTGGCGCGCAGACGCTGAAGAGCTCAGCCTTGCAGTTAGAGCGCTTTTAAAAGTGTGTGTGTTACTCCACAAGTGCCTCAAACCCAGTGAGAGTCTCATTTTTTTTTTTTTTTTACCTCTCTGCCCCCTGTCCCGCTCGTGTAAGACTTATGGAATTGCTCTCTCTCTAACTCTCCCTCTCCCTCAACCGAGAAACCTTAAAGAAAGACAGAGCTCAATAGGGGAACGGTAGAAGAATGAAGGAGGAAAAAAGAAAGAAGGGAGGGAGGTGAGGAGGAGGGTTGTGAAAATTGCCATTGGCTGCCACCCAGGGCCCAGTCTTTGTGGTAATGAAGGGTTAGAAGCAGCGTTATTGCTCCCAGATGCCGTGCGGCTTCTCCGCAGCCCTTTGATGCATGGCCCAAGTCACCAGGACTTTTCGGACTCCATCAGCACACACACACACACAGACACACACATACACACACACACACACACACACACACACACCACACCAAGACATCCAGCTCTTAAAACAACATGGTTGCCGTAAACAGCGATCTTTTTGGTCTCACCCGCCGGACTACTCAGATTTGTTTCAGGGTGTTAATAGGATACGGTTTGTGTAAGACCCTTCAGTGTGTGTGTGTGTGTGTGTGTGTGTGTGTGTGTGTGTGTGTGTGTGTGTGTGTGTGTGTATCTGGCCATATTTTTAAATTGGTTTTGCATAGTCTTATATCTTCTTTCGCGTCCATGTGCACTATGTGTGTGTATGTTTGTATGAATGTGTGTGTGTGTGTGTGTGTGTGTGTGTGTGTGTGTGTGTGAGACATGTTTGGACTTGTTGCAGAGTGAACGTTGTGAGGAATCTTTATGAATCCAATAGGAACTTCCTCTGGCTTTCATAATGAGCCTGCTATTACTCACTAGAAAAACAAAACCATGGAAAGTTCTCTGCTCACACTGTGGTCCAAATAGTACAGGTTAACTACCAAGTGCACTGCTGTGTGTGTGTGTGTGTGTGTGCGCGCGCGCGTGTGTGTCTTTTGGAAGCTGATTAACTAAGCTTTCATTTAGGAAAATTGAGATGACTTGGCAACACTGCGAACTAAGGTCAAATAAAGTGTGTGTGTGTATATATTGTGTCTTTATCGCCATGTTCATAACATGTGTTTATGTCTGTGTATTTGCGTGTGTGTGTGTGTGTGTGTGTGTGTGTGTGTGTGTGTGTGTGTGTGTGTGTGTGTGTGTGTGCGTGCTTGACATCCAGAATCTGTGTGTTTGCCTGGTGCTGCTGGAAAGCTGGCTGACTGCACTGCTTTTATGAGAGCATATGGGGAAACACTCAACACACCTACACACCTATATGCATGCACACACTCACACACACAATCAAACATACACACTCGCACACACACACCCAGGTATGTGCACGCATACATCCTATGGCAAGTGTGAGATGGAATATGGATGAAGAGAATATTTTCAGATAACCTTTCTGAAGCATTTGGATCAAAATATGAAGCAACCTAAATCCATACAGAACACACACAGCTACACACACGCTTAGACACACACACACTCATGCAAAACTTGAATATTTATCACTTGTGATCGATTATTTATTGATCACTGTTGTCTTTTATGATCCGTTCTGATGCTTTTTAGATGGCTATGTAATGCAAATGCCAGTGAAGCAGCAAAGTGAATGGAATTGAATTGAATTGAATTGAATTGAATTGAATTGAATTGAATTGAACTGAACTGAACTGAATTGAATTGAATTGAATTGAATTGGATTGGATTGGATTGGATTGAATTGAATTGAATTGAACTGAATTAACTGAATTGAACTGAACTGAACTGAATTGAATTGGATTGAACTGAATTGAATTGAACTGAATTGAACTGAATTGAACTGAATTGAATTGAATTGAATTGAATTGAATTGAATTGAACTGAATTGAATTGAATTGAGAGAGGCAGGAGGCAGGTAGAGGCAGCAGTGTAAGAGCAACCAATGCTCGTACACTGCTGATCAGCTGACAGCGAAGGTGTATGGGGGTCAGTGAAAGGGGTGTGAAAATTTTTGATGAGTTTGGCTGGCGAGCCTGCACTCACTGCAGGGACTCAAGGCAATGTGATTCTGTCTTTTGGGTAAATTTATAATGATAATAAACTTTATTTGTGCAGCACCTTTCCAAACACAGTTACAAAGTGCATCACAACAGCAAAATAAAAGACTACAATACATAAATAGAACATAAAAATAGTAAAAGCACATTTTAAATAGTGCGCTTTCAATAGAGGTGTAAAAGAGGATGGAGATGTGGTCATTCCAGAGCGATGGGGCCCTGGGAGCGAAGGCCCCGTCGCTCCAGTTTTCAGTCTAGACCCTGGAATCTTTAGAAGGGACTTACCGGAGGATCTCAGGCTACAGATCGACTTGAATGAGATTAAAAATTCATTAATATACTCAGGAGACAGACCCGTACGGACCTTGAAACTGATCATCAAAATGTTAAAATCGACTCCAAAACACACAAGCGGTGTAATGAAGCTGAAGCTGGGGTTATGTGCAGTTTTTCATTAGAATTAGTGCGGAGTCTGGCTGCGGCATTTTGAATGAGCTGAAGTCTGGAGACGTTGCGCTTGTTAAACAAGAGTAGAGTCACAGCGGTCTCCACGGGACGTGATGAATGCATGAATGACAATTTCCAGGTTCTTTGGAAGGCAGAAAGGACGGGATCTTAGAGAGTCTGCATAACATTCAAATTTGAATTTTACTTTTAGGCCCGTTTCCCACTGCTGCTCTGGAGGCTCTCCTCACATCCTCTGATGTCCATTAGAAAACCTGAATGGAAACACTGGAATTTTTGCAAAAAGTCAATTTCATCAAAACGTCTAGATGCGTGGTTGAGGTGAAAAAGGAGAAGATGTGGCAAAGGCTGATGGAAACAGTTTATTTGAAGAAACAATGTCACAGCAGAGACTTTTGGCACGCGTTTCCATTCCATAATAATGACAACAAACACGGCAGCTTGTCAGAGCACTGACGTCATGAAACCTATCTTATTCGCTTTTTTAAAAATAATTTGCATAATGTGGTTGACGGAAATGCACAGCGACTCACATTTCCTCTCACTGGATTTTCAACACTGTGCTTAAGATATTCGCAAAAATGGACGGCAACATGAATGCTGTTCACTCGACGTTGCTCCTCCTCTTCACACCCCAACATCAGCCCTAATCCGGCTGCATCCGCGCTGCTGTTGCTGTCTCATTTCATTTTTCTTTGCTTTATTTCTCTCTCTTTGACTCTTACTTTCCCATCATGTGCAACCCCCCCTTCTCTCCCCGCCTTCTTGACTTGATTTACTGGCCACAGAATAGGAAAATGTATGAATCAGTCGAAGGCTGCTCACTCCCAGAGAGAGAGAGAGAGAGAGAGAGAGAGAGAGAATGTGGAGAAAAAGAGACAAAGACGGAGTGGGAGAATCAGAGAGAGAGACGACGGGGACTTCTTTGCCCTCACCACCACTATAAATGATGAAGTCAGCACTCAGCAGTCTGGGGCAACTGCTTGTTTAGTCTTTTGTATAGTGGACACCTGGGTGTGCCGGCACTACCAAATATGTGTGTGTGTGTGTGAGAGTGTGTGTGTGTGTGTGTTTTTACATGCATTTAGGGGATATGACCATTTGGCTGCACAGGTCGTAAATCCTTTGATGAAGGAGTTTGGTCTCACAGCCCCCCCACTCTAACACACACATACACTCGCGCGCGCACGCACACACACACACACACACACACACACACACACACATGCAAACACACACACACATTCAGACACACACACACACACACACTGGGTTGGGCAGGGCAGGCTCGCGGTTACTTAGCCAGATGGTTTTAAGGTTAGTTAGAGACTAGGCTGAAAGGTGCTGTTTGCAAAGGGGAGTGTATCTATTTCTGTGTGCATGTGTGTGCGTCAGTGTGTGTGTGTGTGTGTGTGCATATCTATTTGTTTATAGAACCTAACTCAACCAGTGCACGTTGTGATTTTGCTTTTTATAATGCTAATTTAACTGTCAAATATTGCACCGAGTAAAGTTTTCACCCGCACTGTACACACACACATGTGCAAATGCATGCGGGGTGGAAAATCCTGCAGAAACAGTGAGCTTTGAGGACTGTGACCACAGAATGTGTATGTGTGTGTGTGTGAGAGAGAGAGAGAGAGAGAGAGAGAGAAAGAGTGTGTGCTGGCATGTGTATCGTAAAGCCTTGCTGCCTAGCTTTGAGCCTCTCAGCTCTCTGTGCAGTGGGTTCCCTGATTCGTAAATAGCTGCATGTCTGGATGTCATATGCTGTGTGCAGATTTACAAGTACAAGAGATTTCTGCATTGGAACGTGGTTCCTCTCTCTCTCTCTCTCTCTCTCTCTCTCTCCCTGTCTTTGTGTGTGTGTGTTTCTCATTTGTTGCTCTCCCCTCTCTTTTGGTCTGCACAACTGTAATCAAAACCACAGACTAGAGAACTGCACAACTTTCCCATTCGTCTCTCCGGTTCTCACTGCCTTTCTCTGATTTTCCCTCAAGTGCTTTTTTTTTTTTTTTTTTTTATTGAAGCCCCACTCTTCCTCTCATTCTCGTTTTCTTGCTTCTGAAAGTTCACACTGTGTACTGTTAAACTGTAAGTAGTGAGAATGTCAATGCGCAAAGCAGCAACCACGTCATTCCACAATTAGTTCATCGCTGCAGCCTTCGAAACGTCAAACTAATTTGGTCCAGAATATTCACAGTGTCATTAAATGTTAGTGTAGCTGTCTGTCCTTCCATTGTGTCTGTCTGTCTGCCTGGCTCTTTCATCTAGCCAGTCTCTCTCACTCTTTCTCTCTCTCTCTCTCTCATGAATTACCAATGTGCCTCGCTCTTGCCACCTGCAGGAGAAGGAGAAGAAGTACATGCTGCAGGTGGATAACCTGAAGCTGAGGGATGTGGAGAAAGGCTTCATGTCCAGCAAGCATATCTTTGCCCTCTTCAACACTGAACAAAGGTTACGCACTTTACACACATTCACAGAAACACACACACTCACATTAAACGTGCATAGGAATGCATGCATTCACACACACACACACACACACACACACACACACATATAGGACATGTGTCCATACAGGTT
Source organism: Myripristis murdjan (assembly GCF_902150065.1). NCBI lineage: Eukaryota > Metazoa > Chordata > Actinopteri > Holocentriformes > Holocentridae > Myripristis > Myripristis murdjan. The sequence continues at coordinate 21,665,129 of NC_043991.1, forward strand.
TGGAGGGACAGACTCTTAGAAGTAATCACTCAATAAATTTGTGTTTCTCCTGAGACTTAAAAAAAACGACCTGTCTGCAGTTTCAGTGTCATGAGCTGCTTTACTGTAACTCATCTGAACATTTCATGATTCATTTCTATCTGAAATTCCCCTGTGAAAATGACTCTAAATGTCCCGTGGTGATCTGCCAATAGGGAATGGAATTTTTTTTTTAGCTTACACATGATTTAGATCATTTAGATGACAAAGCTTGGGTGGAAACAGAATAATATATGAAAATCTGAGAAAGAACATGAAGTGCCTTGTTTAGCAGACTTGTTTTGTGCTGAGTGTATTTTTTTTTTTTTTTTTTTTTTTTTTGTCCACAGGAATGTGTATAAAGATTACCGTCAGCTGGAGCTGGCCTGTGAGACTCAGGAGGATGTTGATGGATGGAAGGCCTCTTTCCTCAGGGCTGGAGTTTATCCTGAACGAGTGACGGTGGGACACACGCACAGCAACACACTAGATTGTGTTTTTTTTTTTTTCTGTTTGTAACCAGAAACAGCAAATATAAAAGCCAAATGTGGGAAACACAAACATTATAAATGAATTATACTTTTGCCAGAGGCATGATTAGACTCAAAAGGTGTGGATAGTGAAATTAATATTTTCAGACCATAAACATAAGAACACATAACGGTGTTAGTAACATGATCTTCAGAAATGTTTAAAACATACTTCAACACATTCTTACACATCCTTAACTGTCACGTATAAAATTAATAATCTTTTGTATGTTTTGTCCTTCAATTGTCAGTCATTGTCTTGTAAAAATGGTCTTTTTTCTGTTTCTATGTCTTTCTCATAATTTCTATCCTCTCACAATGTCTGATGTCATCTGTCGCTTTTGGATCTTCTAGGAGAAGGAAGGGAAGGTATGTTATTTTGCTCTTGGTGTCCATCATTTCTCCTCATCATCTTTGTGCCTTCTAAGGGCCACTTCAGCCATAAACAATAATGACTATGATAATGAGTAAATCCTAATTTGAATGATATAATATTTTTGTGCTGGCTATCAAATTTGACCCTGATTAGCTTTGATGATGATTCATGTAGTTCTTCCCTCATCCTGCGTTACTGGCTGCCAGTAATACTCATTCAGCATAATAACTAGACCAGCAATTAAACCTTTGAAACCTCAGCAAATTGGCTTGATTTCTGGGAAAGAGGCAGTAAGCGACTTTGCGAGAAATGATCAAAAACTTTGCAAGAAATTAGTAGAAGGTTGCAAGGAAATGACTAGGAAATTAGAAAAAAAAAAAGGAAAAGATATGAAATTAAGCAACCAAAATTGAAAAAAAAAACCCTGAAAATTAGCCTGTAACAGAATTTTAAATACAATATGATAATAAATATAACCGTAGTTTGTTAGGAATTTTTCTTTTTTGGATAATTTTTCCATTATTTTTCTTTTTTTCTGTGTTCAGATGCCTTTCACAAGCATTTAAATACAAGAAATCTGACATCCATCGAGGTTTCAAAGGGTTAAATGAGTCAGTGCTGTATAACCGATGAGAGACTATGTTCTACATAAAATCAGCAATCCTACCGTAATTTGCCTTTTTTCAGTAGGTGTGCTGATAAGGCATTGACATCAAAAGACCTTTTAACTTTTGACTTTGACTTTTCTTGTATGAGTTGTCCTTCCCTCTCTGTTCTGTGCTGTCTCACTTTGATCTTCTTTGATGAGCTCCTTTTCTCCAGCTTTTACTCATTCAAGTCAAACGTCTCTCTCAAACTCTCTCTCCTGCCCTGCGGCGTCTACCTTTGTCAATTCTGTCCCCCTCTCCTCCTGTATCCTCTGCCTGTCCCCCATCCCTGTCCCCAGGGTGATGGCGGAGATGAGAATGGTTCAGACTTCACACACAGCATGGACCCGCAGCTGGAGCGGCAGGTAGAGACCATTCGTAACCTGGTCGACTCCTACATGGCCATCGTCAATAAGACCGTCCGCGACCTGATGCCGAAGACCATCATGCATCTCATGATCAACAATGTGAGTCCTCAGTGGGTCTTGAACATTAAATATTAAACACGTTGGATGTCTGCTCATGAAACCCAACAGTAGATGAACTTGACCATGTGTTGCAAGTCTGTCCTCTGCCCATTTTTCAGTAAAGAGCATTCTGTTTTTTTTGTTTGTTTGTTTTGTTTTGTTTTTTGTATTTGTTTTGTTTCACAGTGTAATTGAACTGTGTGAAATATATCCATGATCCATCATGAATATCCATTATATCCATGATTTTATATTTATTTTTTCATGAGTGAGGATTTCCCTTTTTCATTCATTTGAAATGTCTTCATTGAAACTGATGCACCAGAAAAACCTACTTTGACAACATTTTATCTAAAAGCTACTGCAAGGATTTTCTCTTTTCACATCCATTTCTAGTCAGGATATTTACCATTTCATATTTAGCATAAGTGATCAGTTCGGAGACAAAAGCAAACAATAGACAAACTTTTAGGTATTAAAAACTAAAATTCATTTCAAATTTATTTTAAAAAAATATTTTTCTGATTGGGATGATTTGTAATTTTCACCCATGAGTCGTTCTGTGTCCCTCTGCAGACGAAGGACTTCATCAATGCGGAGCTGCTGGCCCAGCTGTACTCCTGCGGTGACCAGAACTCGCTGATGGAGGAGTCGCAGGAGCAGGCTCAGCACCGCGATGAGATGCTGCGGATGTACTACGCCCTGCGAGAGGCGCTCGGCATCATCGGTGACATCAGCACGTCCACCATAAGCACTTCCATGCCGCCGCCTGTGGATGACTCCTGGCTGCAGGTGCAGCGTGGCGGCTCTGGAGGAAGGTAAGGACCACGAGGAAGAAGGGATGGATGGACAGAGAAATAGTAGTTAAAGGATACTGACAAGAACAGGTGAAGTGAGAGATGGACAGAGAATGAAAGGTTGGCGTGAAGATTTATTGACTAATGGAGCGGTCATTGTTGGATGGCTTGATGAATAGGGGAACAGATGGACAGATGAATGGATCAGTGAACGAATTATGGTGGTTGAGGGGATGATGGATTGATTTTGTGATGTGGAAACTGTTGTGCAAGAGGAACTGACAGTAGATAAATGAGGCTAAGAGGAGATAAATAAAGAGTAGCTAAACCCCAAATCCAAGTGACTTTGTATTGTAGAAGAAGAAAGGAGCAACAACAGGGAAGTAGAAATGTGGGGGCAAACAAGTGCGTTATGATGATTCTAATGAGTGACCTTCTGTGTGGTAGTGTACCTGATGAGTTTGGGAAGTCACTGGTTTTATTATTTTATTATTATTTATCGTTTTACTGAACTGACCTGAACTGAATTGAATTGAACTGACCTAGTTTGCTTTGGCTACACAAGTTGGATAAAATATACTTACAATCACAAGAACTGGTTAAAATGCACAATACACACACAAGTAATAAATATATGGGTATGTGCTGTAAACTTAAAAAAAAACAAAAAAAAAAACATGAATGCTGTTTATTTATCTGCTGATGTTTTGACTGATGATATAGTGAGAATACATATGAGAAAATGTTTTTACTTTATGTTGCTATGGACATCTGCTAAATGACATAATATAATGAAATGTAATGGACTGTACTGTGCTGTAACATTTTGTTTTGTGATTGATGGTTGATCAGTCTACTTGGGCTTATTCTATGTAAAAGCCTTTGAAATGTGTTTTTGGTGATGAAGGGCTGTATAAATAAACTTGACTTGTCCTCCAGGTCTCCTGCTACCAGTCCAACTCCAAACCGCAGGGCCCCACCGGGGCCCCCGGCCCGCCCAGGCTCTCGTGGGCCGCCACCTGGGCCTCCTCCAGCTGGGGGACCTCCAGTCCCCTCTCGCCCGGGGTCGTCCCCCGACCCTTACAGTGGGCCCCCACCCACCGTGCCCTCCAGGCCTAACCGCGCACCTCCAAGTGTGCCGAGGTAAGATAAAAGACAGAAGGCCCTTCTACTTCAAAACAGATCCTCTTGGCACCCGTGTACAGCCCAGCAGGTTTCACAGGGATGTTAACGATCAAAAGTTTATCAGAAACAAACTAAACAGAAATAGACATGGGCATGAGCCGTCCAAGCTGAAGTGTGAATGCTCTCTGTTGCTAAGGGGGATGTGAAGACACCTGGATGAGGGGATGAAGGAGGTAAATAAATGTGAGGAGCTCTTCTTGTGATAGAGGGTAGATAAATAGATGAATAGATTGATAGAAATCCCAAAATAGAGCGATGGGTAGATAATGGTAAACTGTTATGAGCAACAGATGTCGTCGATAGATGTGTTTTCTGACAGGGAATAGAAAAAAGCAAAGTCTTTCATTGTTAATTAGAACCAAGGTGTTTGGGTATGCAAACTGTCTGTGCTCGTCAGCTGTTACTTAGATTTTTAAGATCAGTGAATGTGTCATAAGTCAGTAAACCATCAGAGTTGCACCCTCTTTCACTTTCTGCCACCACCACTAACTTTCAGCACACTTTCCAGCATCACAAACGCAACGCTTTCACACATCAGTGGACTCGTCACTGTCCTCGTCCCTCAAACCTTTTTTTTTTTTTTTTTTTTAAAGTCAGTACACATCCAGAGGAGACTCAAGAAGCAAAGTGTTTCTCTACAGTACTCCACCTTTCTGTTCTCCATTTATCTGCCTTTGCACCAATAATGTTTGCTTTGTGTGTGCCTGTGATTGTGAGCTAGCTAAAGTTTTTATGTGGACCAATTCAGTGTCCAGTGGTGATCAGGGCAGCAGCTTGCCTTTTTTACTGTGGGAGACACACGTCGCCGGGCAAGGCTCTCGCTCAAAGACAGCCTCCAAAATTTCTGAAATCACATCTGATATATGAATTGGACATTATCAACTTGTGCATCCCGTTTTGGCCTCCCAGCAGTTTCCTGCGTTGTGATTTGGTCCTGAGTGAGAGCTGAGCACTCGTGACGTCGGTCGCTTCCTGCACTGTAACCTATCTGTTTGTTTGCACTCCTTTCCTCTTCTCCTCCTCCTCCTCCTGCTCTTCATCCCTCTCTCTTCCTCACCACACCCCTATCCCTGCGTATGACTATGGTTCCTGTTACAGAATCACTATCACTGACCAATGAGGATTAACGTTTCTGGTACGTTTGGTACTACTCACCATCGTCATCACCACTTTTTCTTCCTTCTCTTCCTCTTAGACGGCATCCGCTCACCGCATGTCTATTCCTCCCTCTCACGTTTCTTTTTTCTTTTCTCAGAGCACTGCCTTAACAGAGCACTGCATGGGCAAACACACACCCGGTTCAGAGGCTGTGTGTTTGCATCACTGTGTGAGCTGATTTCGATCAAGGCCCTTTGCAGTAGCTGTAGGTTTATGCTTGTTTATTGAAGGGCTATCAGCGTGTCAAGGTGGGAAATTATGTTGTGAAAGAAATTTCAAAGAAAGGGATTATAAACACACAGCTGTATACACATGCAGACACACACACACACACACACACACACACACACACACATGACAGCAGCCACAGGGTGGACAGACTGCAATTCAGATCCAAATTTTCAAATTGCAAAGCTCAAAGGTTGTTGTGGGTTTTGTGTCAGTGTTGTATGTCTATGCCATGACATCTCACCCATCCCTAACTTTATATTTGAGTGTCTGGTGTCGTCCTTCATATTAATAGTACATGTCTCTGTGGACTGCTGGTGAAAGTGTTGGTTTTACCCAATACATGTCCCTCCTTCTAACATATGGTGGATTCTAATGTCTCGAAGCTTCAATAATCAGTTGACTCAGTTGGAAATAATCCATTTACACATCCATGTGGAATGCACAGCAACTAAGACATACCAATGCCTATAGAGAGAGAAAGCCAACCCATGGCATTTGACTGCTGGGAGACAAAAAAAAAAAAAAGAGTGCAGTACAGTTGTTTGGACATTAGGGGTAGTGCGGAGCACTTGCTAAATGGTATAATACATGGTAGTCAATGGGGCTCAATGCTATAAAGTGATCACTTCATTTGATCCGAAATTTCTGGACTAAGTATTTCTTCTTAAATTCTATTGCTGCCAGGTTTTTAGCAAAGCCACCTTCCATTTTAACACCATGGGATTCCTGATAGGAGCTACATTGACACAGATCCATAAAGTCAGCTGTATAAACATGCTGCATGGTGTCATCAGAGCAACCTGGCAGGTGGAAATGGAGCAACGCCGCCCTCATTTGGCCCCGACTGCACCCGCCACATTACTTGCATTGTGGTCATGTTAACTGAGTCTTAAGAAATATATCTCTGTGATGTCGGCTGTGTTTCGCACCGGGTTTCTTCCATGTGTTGTCTCATGGTGTAAGAGGTTTGTCGATGTCAGTGTACGTATTTTTTGTGGGCGTGCACATGTGCATGAATTTACCCATGTGTCAATACATGGGTGCCCCTAAATAATGATGCATAAACAGTCTAAACAGCTGGTGTGTGTCTATGCAGACTAAGCATAGCCGTGACTAAGAATGCAACCCTCGTCAACAACACTAACCCTAACCTTTCCCCATCCTCTCTCTCTATGTGTGTGTGTGTGTTGTCCTTGGCAGTCGGAGACCCCCACCTTCTCCAACCCACTAGAGCTCTGAGTCCTTCCCTCCCTCCCAAGTCCCACCCACCCACCCACCTCTGGATGAGAGGCCATGGACAACAGCGCCACCTACCTACCGTTCTGTACCACACCAGACCTGAGTTGGCTCCCTTCTCCTGCTCCTACTACTGCTCCCCAACTAGAGGCCACATATCCCTCCCTTTCTCTCTCTCCCTCTCTCTCTCCCTCTTGGCCGCACCCTCACACACACACACACACACACACACACATATGCAAAAAGCGCAAAACACTCACACACACACATGCATGACTGAAGTACAGACACTGTACCCTCAGAATATAAATTACTTGAACTCTGTAGAGCAAATAGACCACAAATGTGTGTGTGTGTGTGTATGCACATACACAAGCATGCATACACACACACAATCTCGTCATACATACACATGCACGTGCACATGCTCAAACACACAAAATGTAAGTGCTTACTTTTAAACTTTAAAAGGGGGGGGGGTGGCAGGGTGGTTATGCATATTTAGCATGAATAAAAGGGTCATGTAATACTTGCTGAGGTCTTATATTTCATTTCCACTCGGTATTCCTGGCTGCTAATTTAGTTGTTTGATCTCATTAACATTTTGTGATTTTTTTTTTTTTTTTTAAATGTCTAGTGTTTTTTTTTTTTTTTTTTTTAATTTTCTTCATGTTGATTTCCCTTTTATATTGATTAAACCTCTTAACGGAGGTGATGCATTGCATTGTCCAAGCTGGACTGGACAGGATGAGACAACTGCATCTTCAAAAACTCTCTGTGTGTTTTTTTTTTTTTTTTTTTTTTTTTTTGTTATTCTTGATCATATCAGGATCATGATCAGTGGTTGCGCCCAAAATCACAGGCGAGGACACACTTTTACACACAATCAGTCTTTATCTCGCCCAGCATGGGGAGGGGGGCAGCCTTTGCACTAAAAAACTAAACATCCAAAGAGAAAAGCCTGTACACAGCTCAATATTTAAGTTAGAAGTTCAATACATTATGGTATTTATTAAACAGTTTTTAACCAGCTATTCCAAGATATGTATAGATATGATTAATTCAAACTGATGTCTCCTCACCTTTATGATTTTGGGGTTTCTCTCATTAATCTCTCACTTGTTCACATCCCACATAATCTCTTGCTTCATTCCCTCTCTATTTCTTCTTTTCTTATGGAACAGCCGGCCAAACAAGGGCGGGCCCTCCCGCCCCGAGAGCCCCCTGCCGCCATTCGAGTCGTAGAAGACCCCACCCTCACATTTCCCATAACTGTCTTCCTATGACCTCCTCTCTTTCAAACATCATCCCGTCACTGGCCACACCAGCCCATGAAACAGACTGCCCCTCTATCATTCACTCAGTCACCTCACCAACGCTCCGTGAGGGAGGAGAGCGTAGACGAAAAGCAGGGGAACAGAATGAGAAGACGCCTACAAGACGCTCTCCTCTCTCTCACGTACCTGGATGGACAGACAGCCAGTGTCTCTCCATCCTCCTTTTCTTCCTCTCTCTCCTTGCAGTAGGATGGAAGGAGCCGTGATCACCTGTGAAAACTTCTGGATCTCTGGCCCTGCTGTAGCGGCCAGAAGGCCTCACTGCCGCTCATGAATTGAACTGTCTGTTGTGTAACTGCTTACCGTCTCGTCCACCTGTATCTGAACGGCACGCAAAACTGTCCAGCTAGCTGTTAAATCCCACACACTCAGCTGTATAAACGTCTTTCACACAATTTCCCGACATGAAAACAATAAGACATGCTGTTGTCTGTGCTTCCACAGGACCTATGCAATACCAGAGCAGTGGTGTCACAAAGAAAAACGTTTCCCCAAATCAGATTTGTGGCTGAAAGAGGTGCTTCTGATGGTCCTTTTCCCACCACCACCTCCTCTCCTTTTCAACCTACTTCCTCATTAATGAAGCTGCATTACTTTAGTGAGGCGGGATCTAAATAGGAAGTGCAATATGTATCCTTCTTGGATGGCCGATTGGCAGCCACTTGCCCACCAATCACAAAAGAAACAGGATAAACGATTTCGTTTGAGAGGAGGGGGGAGTCGCACCCTTTCTTTATTCAGAGATTTGGAAGAAGGCTCCTCATGTAAGGTGCTGAGGCTGTGACAGGGAAGATATTTAAAAATATCGTCTGAAATATTAGTGTTTCTACGTAGTTATATTACTTAATGTAGAAGGGTTGATGCATAAAATGTCTTATATACATATGGACACAGGAACAATGACATTTTTGTCATGATTTATGATGTCATCTCTTCCTTTTCTTTTTTTCCCCTTTCTTTTTTCCTCTCTCAGTGGTCACGGGGGTGAGTGAGACCACCAACAACCCCAAACAATGATTGTCTATGCATAAAAACACACCTGAACACTGACATGCTCCATCCACTTCCCTGCTGTGTCTGAGAGGCTGTGAGTTGACCTCCCTTATTGGACCCATTTCTGTCATCTAACTGTTGTCACTTATCAGTGTGGTATGTGCTAATATGACACCTGTTGATGGTAACATTACCCAAAAAATACCAAGTACCACCAGACATAGCAACATCACCCTTATCTGTACCTCCATTTGTCATTCTTCCCCATTTCAAAAATCCACCTGATACCTGCTACACTTCAGTGACCCTTTTGAATCTTAGTAATCCATGACTGCAACACAAACACAGCAAAGCATATTATAATTATTATTTAAGAGTAAATAGTTTATTATGGACATATCTTTAACGTGTTATGTATATGTGTGGTGCATCTTATGGGACTTGTACTTCCACTGTCTAGAGAATTTAGTCTGCAATGTATGAAACTACTGAATATTAAATTATTATGAGTACATGATGAGTATAAGGACAGGATATATTTAAAAAAAAAATGTGCAAAAAAAGGAATAAAGTGATGTATGTGGGAGTTGACAGGCTGTTTGTAGACGGGGGGGCAGATTTTTTTTTTCTTTTGTTTTCTCGTCCCTCTGACTGTGTGTGTAGAGGAGAGATGGGGGGAGGGACGGTGTGAATGTGTGAACTCTGTCCTGCTGCAGAACCCGAGTCCTGCATCTTATTCAAACTGCTGTGAATGGATTAATGACTTTATCCTGCAGGGCCGCTGTGCTTTATCAACACATTAAACATTTCAGTGTACTGAACCGAGCTTGTCTTTGCTTGTTTCCCCCCTTACATGGTAGCATACATTAACATGGAACTCAACACCCACCTGAATAGCCTGAACTTCTGAGTGTTAATTTGAGAAAGTATGTACATCATCATCCAACACAGTAAGATAATGACTAATCAACAGTAAGAAATGTATAATCAGGCTAAAAAGGTAATTGTAGCCTATGTACAGATGTGGCTGTGTGTATTGCAGTTAGGATTTGTCCTTGCCCCATCAATATGAAATTAATTGGTAATAATGAACCAGTCCAAAATAACTGCCAGATCTGTTATGTAACATTTTTATGCATTTAAATTAAGAGCACTTTTTCTGTAGATCATGACTCCTGAAGCAAGATGCCACTTTATAAGATATAACATTTAGCTTTATAACAAAGTTAAAGTCTGATATGATTTAATTATCCTCTACAAGTGTTTACATACGCAGCATACTATATTACTATTAAAGAAAATACATGTTGTTCTCACAGGGGGGCTTCTGACCCCGGTTTAATCTAACAAGGAGTTAACCACAATGAGAATCCCAAAGGTAAATGAGGGCAGCGATGTACTTAAAAATACAAATATAGGTCCCTTTTTAAGAGTTCTGTCTGCAGATTGCTTGGAATACAATAATGACGTTGGTGCAAACAGTACAAACTGATACAAAGACAATAATGGTGCCTAACGTGTAAGAAAAAAAGCCACAAAGAGTTAAAGTTGCTTAATCAGTTTTATTCAGGAGAGGGGAAGAAAAGTCTTATTCAAGAAAACAATAAAAATAAAATCACATCAGAAAGTTCCTGTCAGAAGCAGTGTTCCACCACCCCGTCCTCTGAATGATCCTTCATCACCCTCCAACAGTCACTTTGTTACATTAAAACTGATTAGTTGAGATAATTACTTATTCCAAATAAATAGAATATTTTCTCTTTTAGTCAATCTTTGTATTAAATCACAGACAGTCTGCAACCCTTGATCCGCTAATTTGTCCATGTGTCCTTCTAGCTGACAGCGGCTGCAGAGACAGACGGACACATGGACAAAAGTCTACACTGCTAGCAGCACGGCTAGCGGGACAGCCACTCCTCCCCACACACACCAGGCATCATGAATATACAATATGTTACACAGTTACAGTATATACACCACCTCTTGTACAGCAGAGACCATAAATGCTTTCTTATCTCTAGCTTTCCAATCCCATAATGTATTTAACAGTGAATTAGAAAGTGCGGGAAATAATTTTGTCTACGCTGTATATTACTACACAACCCCCTAAACAGTACTATAAAAGGATTTTATATGCATCTCTTGGTGTGACCACTTCAAAAAAAAAAAAAAAAAAAAAAAAAAAAAAACATTATTTCATGGCATGTTTGCAATACGGAAAAAGAACTAAGTGACAGAATGACAAGAAGTGAGGAATTTTAAAATCTAGAAAGGTGGAGTACCTTTGTAAAATTTGTATTCAGAAACCATCTCTGCTGTGGACTTGGCGCTGCTTTGCTTTGCCCTGTAAACACACACACACACACACACCAAGTGCATACACTTCCACACATTTATGTATACCTTCAGCAAATTCAGTCAGATTTTGTTTCGTTTCATTTCAAAATGAGAATTAGCACTACAGTTTCTCTTCCCCTGGCGATGTGGTTGTGACCTCAATATACACTCAGTTCTCAAAATTCAACCAAATACGGGGGGTAAACTCTTTTCAGCGGCATCTTTTATGTGCCTCGGCACTAACAACCTTATTTAATGGTATGTTAGCACGCCGCATCATGGCTCTCAAAAAACAGAGGCCTGCTAAGATGTCAAAATGGCAAAACCGAACTCTGATAGGCCTACTTGTGGCTTATTATTAGCAATAAAGTGAAGGCCTCTCAGTTTAAGAAATCATGTATTTGATGACATAAAGACATTCCAACCAGCATTTGTGAACATGAGCAACTCTCTGTGCTGTCCTCAGATATTAAGTCTGGACCAGGTCCATAGCCACCAAAATTAAAGGGCCAACCTTATGTCAATTTTCACATCCAAATGCCATTTATTCCGATATTTTGAGCTTTGAGGCAAAAAATGTGGCCTTTTTCCTCTTTGTTCTCTTCTTGTCATTTTTCATTCATCCTCTATAGAGACATTTTGAGCTTCGTATCTAACAACAAAAGTCTTGAGTCATTTCTTCCTGTTTTTGGGGGGAGAGATGTTCATTTTCATAAATCATGATTGGCCCACTCCTAGACCATTGGAGAAAAAAAAAAAACAAAAAAACAAAAAAAACATGAATTCTTATCCTGAGTGGTCTCTTCAGTTTCACTTTCTTCTCATATTTACACAACTTACACATCCTCCAGGTGTACACTTCGCACACACACGCACCAACAACACACTTTCAATTAAATCCACTTATCAAACTCGCTTCACATGGAACCCTCAGCTTCCAGTGGCTTCATAGGATTCCCCTTCTCCTCATACAAAAAAAAAAAAAAAAAAAAAAGATCTCAACAGCTAAAGAGGCTCCATGGTAGAAAAGCCACTGTCCAACCAGCTTGATGGGACAGTTTAATGAGAAGCTGTGTACAGTTTTAGTGCAATCATATAATTTGAGGGAATCCAAAAGGTAAAGAAAAGCACAACAGATTCAACTTCGGTTGAAGAGGAAACAATCTGGATTCCAAACGCACACACATCCACGCACAGACACACACACAAAGTCCAGTTGTATAGGATGTGCATTAATTTATCATGTTGATATGTAGAACTTCTAGCACAACGTAACAGAAAAACTGGCCCTTAGTGCCCGTTCATTTAGAAGCTTAAAGACCCCATGAAACAGAAATCAGAGCTCGGTTTATGAACTGTGGCTCCAATTAATGAAACATATTTGTTATGAGTTATATGAGGTGACCAGCAGGGTGCAGAGTTTGTGACAAGACAATGAGTTATGATGGCAAAAGATTTAAAACACCAAATTATTGTACCTTTTTTTTTTTTGTAGTCACCAGTTGCTGAGATCTGTGTATCTACAAAATTCTGGAAAGGAGCACCCAGGACAGCACCCCGAACTCTTAGAGCTCAAAATCAAGAAGATATCCTTCACAGGACAAGCATTTGAGCAAGAATGAACAGGATGATCTTTTTGGATAAATCAATCCCCCATGTATATAACAATCAGGGACTTTTGGCCTCTATATTATCTCATAACTTAAAAAAATCATTTTTCATTTCACAGGGTCTTTAAATTGCATCTATCCCCTCAATCACTCCGGAAAAAAAAAACCTCTTAGTTTCTGTAGTGACGGCTCTCCCAAGACAATTACAGGATACTTAATGACTACACATCAAACCCTGCACATAAATTAACATTTTTGCATTGTACACACAACTTATTTTCAGTGGGAAAAAAAAACAGACCATGTATGGAAAAGGTAGTTTGAGGGACAGTACCCACCTGCCCACATGCTTCAGTCTTCCTGATCCTGATCTATATATAGCTAGCGAGGTCTTGACTTAGAAACAGCACCTGTAAAAGCGACAGCGTCCTTTTCTGATATTGCAACTTACATCTCGCTCTGGATCTCTTAATCCACACCAACACTTGGCCTCTTGTCCTTCTCCCTCTGCACTTCTCACTTTCCACCTTCCTCAGTTTTCTCATCACACAAAGAGATAAATAATAGGTTTTATACATTCAAACTGGATGCTCTTTTTGGCATGTGGACAGCAAATTGTGTAAAACTGAGAGATTTGCATCAAAACAAAGTACAACGTGAGCCCGGTCAGACACACAGACATGCTGCTAACTCTCTGACAGCTCTTAAAGTTTAGTAAGTGAGGGGACAGGAAATAAATCCCCTTTATTGCACTTATGTGAGACAAGAGAGAGGGATAGGAAGCAGGGGAATTAGAAATAAAGGTGAGGAGAACAATCGGATTGCGTGTAGGAATACTGATTATCTCCTCTGCGGAAAGAACGTTATAGATAGCATCTTTAGACTGAAACAGTTTAGTTTCCATCACAAAACGAAAGAAAGCAACAAAGATAATCAGAAAACTCTCTCTTTCTCTCCTGCATACAGTCACACCCACAGACACACACGACGAAAAGGGGCCAATTTCATACAATTTGGTCTAGGACATTAAACTATTTATGCGCAATTTTGGGGGTGGGGGGATCAATATTCTAGAGATGCATTTGTGAATATGATTCATAAGATTAACAGGATAAACTGTGGTGTTTATTAATCATCCAAGACCTCAAGACTTGTCCAAGATCTCATAAAGACACACACACACACACACACACACACACACACACACACGCACATCTCCCTGTGTCATACCACTAAAACACATATCCCTCACACCACAAGAATCTTGACTTCGTCCTGCTCGTCAGGCCGGTAGAAGAAGGGGATGCAGGGGTTCTCGCCCAGGAATGGGGGTGAGCGGAGAGCCCCCTGAGGGTTTTGGATCTCCTGTAGCAGCTGCATGATCTGCCTGGCCGTGCCGTCCTCCTTGGGTCCCAAAGGCTGGGATTCAGCCTGGGCTGGCCCTGTCGACAGGGTCTGGGAGAAGGGGGCGTCCAGGCCTGGGGTGGTGGGCTCTGACAGAGGAATGACCTCCATTGAATCTACAGGAGGGAAAAAGACCAGGGGCACTGAGATCGCTATAGAAACACCCATTCCTTTTAAAACATTGCTACTTCATGCTCTATAGCCTTTCCCTAATCGAAGCCATAACCAGCTTATACCTAACCTTAACCAATAAGCCAAAATGACCACTTAAAATGTAAAACATTCTGTCTCCATCCTAGGAAAAATAAACATTAGCATGGTGGACAGTACTGAAGCCTCTGCCCATAATCTACTTGGAAACACATCACATGCAAGTCAAAATATACCTACAGTACTAAACAAAAAACAATGCCAACCACTGAGCTGGTGGAGGAAAAATGAGGACCGCTGGTCAAAGAACCCACAAGGGGACCATCAGAGCATGGGAAGAAAGCATACGCAGGGCAGAGGGGTGTTCAAGTTGTTGCATTTCCATAATATAATGCTGACCCTAATTCGACTATAGAAACTGTGAGTCGGGTACAGTCCTACAGGCTACATCACAAAAATACTACTGAGTCACAAGAGCAACACTGGCCTGTAACCCTGAAGTCAAAAACAGCCCAATAAAATGTAAATTTCAAACTAGAGGAAGTATATGAAATATTCTATTTAACAACAAACACAATGGTGTGATTATGTGCTCTTATTGTGAGCCTGACAGTTGTGTCGATATTGCAAATACTTAACATCAGTATTGCATCGTTTTCAAAATGTTGTTATTGACTTGGCACCTAAATATCGATTCTTATTAAATCCCTGTCGAACAGATTTAGTGAGTGTAATTTACGTTGTGCCTACCTGCTCCACTGACAGCGTTAAGCTCCATGTGTGTGTGTGCTGCGTGCTCTTGGTGAGTGTGATCCTCCCCGACAGGCAGCAGGTCGGGGTTCACTGTGCTGGGGTTGGCTACAGCCCCGGTGTAACGGCTGTACCACTCATTCCTCTCTGCCACCAGCCTCATCACCAGATCCTGCAGCTCCGCCAGCTTAGCCTGAGGGACAGAGAGATGACAGCAGATACAGAGGGCAAAAAAATCAGTCTGGAGGAGACGACTAAACACTGATTTGGCCATTCATAGGATTATTGTTCATACACTGTTCATCATATCATTGGGCTTTGTGGATAACGTTTATCTGGGCTTTATTCAAAATAACAGATTTCTTCTTAACAGTGAAATACATTTGGATACCCACATACTATCAGTCGAGACAACATGAGATTATGGGTTCTGATACTGATAGTGGACAGTGATTTTAATTAAAGTTGGTGTCATATAGTGAAAATGTGGTTGAAGTGCTCTCAGCTTAATCTGAGAAGCCACACAGCAGACAGATGGAAAGTTATCATAATACTGGAATTTTTAATATAGTGTCACAATAGCTGAGGCTGCAATGATAGTGTGTGCAAACACATTGATAAATTAAAGATTAAAAACAGGCAATTTTGAACAATATTGCCATGTTGTGCCCTGATTTCACCCATAAATACATCAACCTACAGCAGCAAGACACCACGTAAATGTTTCCTGGGAATGTTAAGAAGACTGTGTTCATGTACCTTCATTTCCTCCTTGTCCTGGGCCAGCATGCTGATGTACTGCTCCTTCTCCTGGTGCTTCTGCTTCATGATGGCCCGCTGGCTCTGGTACAGGGCTATGTACTCTCCTGCTCACACACAAAAACACACAGAGTAGCAGAAATTAGTGCTGTACTGAACTATAGAAGTGTGTGTTGGTGCAATTTCCAGATCTCAAGAGGCTGGATTTTTTTTTATCATTATATTCACACAGATCAAGTCTGATTTATCCATCCATGTATCTTACTTTACCTAAAAATGAAAATTTCCTCAATTTTAATAAGGTAAATAGAAAGAAAAGATCATATTATTAATCCATTAAAAATGTACAATACATATTTTGATTAATATTTTGTTTGTTCAAATATGCAAATGACCGTAATACAGCATGGGGGGGGTGTCATTTGGGTTGTTGATCCATACCAGTCAATCCAAAGCTACCATAATAGCTGCGGAGAAATTGTCAGTTTGTAGTAACATATATCATAGCACGCTAACCGCATTACACATACGCTGTGTAGCAAAGTTAGCATGACCTGTTGCATAATACAGCATGCAGCCTAGAATGTATGATTGCTTCGTTTCCTAAGACTGTTGCTTGACTTGATATGTCTTGCAGCTCTTTCACACATTCCTAACTTTGTGTGCTAACATAAATAGTGTTGTGGTATAAAAATATAGCCTCTAACTATGATGAACAGAATCCTCTTAAGCTTGCAACTGTTACTCTGTACAAAAATAAACAGCAATAATTGATAGATGGCACTACAACAGCATAAAATTACATTGTTGCTTTAACATCCCAAACAGAAACAAAATCCTTTAGTAAGTGTGTTGTGGAGTCTCACCTATAGTGTCAGTCTCTCCAGAGAGCTGGATGCAGCGGTGCTCCAGCTCCTCCACCCTCTCCTTCAGGTCGGCCTTCTCCTGCATGAGGGAGGTGAAGCGCTGCTGCAGCTTCTCCATGGCAGCTTGCAGTGCCTCGTGCACTTCCACTGGCACTCCTCCTTCTGGAAAGAGATTAAAGGTGGGACGAGGGTATACATTAAAGCCTGCATTCTGCAGTACATCATAGAGCACTAGATAGATCACTCTTCTGTGAAATCTTCACAGAAAATCTTCACATCAATCTTCCCACTCACCAAGAAAAACAGTCTCAACATTTTTCTGTAAAAACAAAACATCCATACACTCCATCCACATAATTTTCCTCACCTGGGTGTTCATGACTGTGTTCACAGTGACTGTGCTGGCCGTGAGAGTGACCATGCTCATGAAAATGGTCATGACCAGTGTCCTGATTGTGGCTGTGGTGCTGGTGCTCGAGGGCTACAGCAGCCTGCTGCCGGGCAGCCATGTGCAGCCGGTGCTCCTCCTGCAGTTGCCTCCTGGCTTCATCCCTCTCGGCCTCCAACTGGGCCAGTGCCCCACGGATAAACTCCTCCTGGAGGGAGAACAAGGGGAAATGAAAAGAGGAAAGACAAGAGAGAGACAAACTATCAAAGGTCAATTTAGAGGAATTCTCGAAAAATGAATTAATTTCTTTGTAGCAGAACACAGCCTCACATCACAGAGGCCCAAAAATCCCATTTACATTTCATAATGATGAACAATCCCATCTATTTCAGCAGCAAAAACATGGTCTTGATTCTTAGGATAAAAACTGAAGCACTAGACCTGACTAGTGAACTTCAATTTCAGTCTTGATTTATGCAATCCTAGCATGTGAAGACAGTCAAAGAAAGGGAAAACAACAGGATTCTTAACACATCCTTATTTGGTCTAAAGGACCCGTAGAAACAATTTTTTTCTGTCTCCTCACCATCTCTGTTTGGCTCTCAAAATCGTCTGGGATTACTATGGAGGAGGACTTCTTTGGGCTTTCCTGCAGAGACTGGCTCTCAACTCCGTCTCCTAGGCAACATCACAACAATTTGCAAGTGTTGAGTGTGACACATATTTAATCCAAAGACTCAGCAGTATGATGTCTTTATTCTTCTACAATGTACTGCATGTTACAGAATGTTATAAAGTTACAGAATGAACAGTTTCTCTGACTTTAAAAAAGGAGGGCTGAAAGAACGACTACACCAACACATTTTGATCCTGACATTTTTCAAATTTTTGCACAGGCAAACAATACCAGCATGGTATACCAATACAAATGCTACGTGTTACCTTGGTCTCTGGATGATGAGGCCAGGGCAGAGCTGTTGAGAAGCTCATGAACTTCAGCCTTCAGCTGCTCATTGTCTCTGACCAGCTGCTCCAATCGCTCCTGAAGGGGCAGACACAGAGTCAGTCAACAGGCTCACCAAGGGCGTCACAATGCAGAGGGAGATCTGGTTTGACTCAGTGAGGTCACAATGTGTGATAAGCTTGTGTTTGACATGATGTATGTGTATTCAAAGTGAACCTGCACCTGTCCACACCTGTCCTGCCTCACAGGTGCCAGAATGAGTGTGTCTGCGGTCATGTGTGCATACTGAAATAATGCATTTACATTACATATGTACAATGGGCCTGCTCAAGCTACAACAGTCTGATCGTTTAGTCTATCTGTGTGACTTACTGAGATGTGTCTGAAGCCATTATAAAATCCCCCAACAAACAGTAAATTTATATATTAAGGAATAATTCCCTTTATTTTTAACTTGGGCCTTATGTCCTTCATTTTTCCCATCATGACAATTCACAGTGTTGA
This sequence comes from Myripristis murdjan, assembly GCF_902150065.1. NCBI lineage: Eukaryota > Metazoa > Chordata > Actinopteri > Holocentriformes > Holocentridae > Myripristis > Myripristis murdjan. The sequence goes on from NC_043991.1 coordinate 21,683,836, forward strand.
ACATTTCCTCATTTACTTTATCTATCTATCTATCTATCTATCTATCTATATATATATATATAAATATATCTCTCTATATATATATATAGATATCTATATCTATATCTATCTTAAGATAGATAGAGATAGATAGATAGATAGATAGATAGATAGATAGATAGATATAGAGTGAGAGAGAGAGAGAGAGAGAGAGAGAGAGATACACACACGTCACCTGGAGCAACTAATGGGTAGTTTCAAACAAATTAATCCAAAAAGCAATTTAAGCATGTCCTCTAAAAGGGGCACGTATATGTTGCTTGGCACTCACTCTGTTAAACTACTTCTAAGTCATATTGCATGTCGGAAAAAAACATTTCATACAATTACTGGCGAGTAAATCGCTTCATATGGGGAAAAAAAAGTGTCAAGCAATGACTCAAATACTAACCTGCGTTTGTGTCAGCTGTTGGTGGCTGATCTCCAGTTGCACACGGCCCTGGCTTTCATCGTGCTGTAGCCGGTCCATGAGCTGGCTCTGCTGCAGGTACTGGTGGTGCAGCTGTTCCCGCTCTGAAGCCAGGGTCTGGTAGCCAGCGCAGTACTGCTGCAGGTGGGCCACGATCTGGTCCCTCTGCTCTGTCAGACCCTGAGTTTCCTGACATTTCAGGTCCAGCTGGAGAGGGAGGAAAAATAAGTAAAGAGGGGAGTGAATGCCAAAGCAGTGGCTCTCTCACAGCATGTTTGTTTAATTAATATTACATGTATATGGGATAAATTAAAGAAAATACTGAACAAATAAATATAGAAATTTGTTGAAAAATGTTTACACATTTTTCCCAGATAGTGCGGTAAAGAGAGACAGCAAAATGAGGAGGTGGGAAAAGTGCATCAATTTGGGCATTAACACTGTATGAGAATGAATGTGAGCAAACTCCACTTCTAACAGAGAGACAGAGAGAGTGGCGTGTGTGTGTGTGTGTGTGTGTGTGTGTGATTGAGGTCCTACTTGCTCCTTGACGTTGTGAAGGTCCTCTTGGAGCTGTCCCATTTTGCGAGCCAGCTCCTTCTTCACATGCTGCTCTGACTGAATAGCGATGGTCAGCTCCATGTTCTCATTAGTCTACAAACAAAAAGAGATAACACAATATACTTTTATAAGCTGTTAGAACTATCTGAATCAACGTAAATGAAGAGATGATAAAGAGACAGGCCGATTAATTCAGATGCAAAACGGAATGACAGCTAGGGTAAGCAAATGACCAACACTAATAGGAGGAGCAGAAAAAGAGAAAGAAAACATTCCCACACTCACAAGTTTGACGAAGCCGTTCTGCAGCTCGGCCAGCTGATCCTTGAGTGTGCGGTTCTGGGTGAGCGCACGGCTGATAGTCGCCTTGTCTGACTGAACATCTTCCAGCATGCGCCTGCGGTCTTCAGTCTCCTGGGCCTGACTCTCCACCTGCCGCTCCAGCTCCCCGAGGCGGGTCTCCTGCTCTGCACACAGGCGGCTCAGCTGCTCGTTGTCACGCAGCTAAAGAAGATATTATAAAGAAAAGGTTGATGTGACACACTTCAAATATCCTAAGAGATACAATGGTAAGATTAGCATTGGTATTTTCTGGAGGTATTTCTAAACAAGTTATTATACACTTCAGCAAAGCAAAGAATAATTGGCATTACCTGGTAATACTAAGGGTGAATTAAGTATACGTTACAGTATGTTATTTGTCCTTGGTTTCCCACTACATTACCAATAAATCTAACTCGATATAAAATGCATTGCCTAGCATGTCTTTGGGCACTGTATACCTGTGCCTGGTACTGTGCAGTTAGAGTGTCTCTCTCCTGTTGCAGGGTGTTGACGGCCTCCTGCAGGGCGACCTCACTCTCTGACGGCCCAGACGGCTGAGGCTCCACAGGGCCCTGAGCCTCTCTCTCCAGGGACAATGTCTCTGGAGGAGAGAAAGTAGGAAGCAAGAGGAGGAGGAGTCAAGCATTTTTGACAGCTATCTTTTTGCTAAAAAGAAATACTCCACAGTATAGAGGCAATGTCCTCTCTATGTGCCCAGTATTTAGTGTGCTACAGAACATACGCTAATGCTTTGAAATCCCACTAATCTAGCTCTTACATGTACTCAACATAGAGTGCGTAAACCAGCACCACTGTGGTGAAATAAATAAATACTTAACACACAAAGGTTAATCTACTACAAATTTCATCATGCTGTAATGTCATTCAAAATGAACTCAATATGAATAAAATTTATGGAGGAAAGATGAAAAAGGCACAGACTGTAGAGAAAAGAGAAATGTATATCCCTTACCTGCAGTGTTTTTCAGTTCTGTTATGCTGGCCTCGAGCTCTTGAACTCGGCTGATGTTCCTGTCCCTCTCCTCTGCAACCAATGACACCTGCCATGACAGACACACACAAAATCTAAGGAAAAATTCAACTTCATAATTCAATTGTAACACCTTATTTTTTCTGCATTATATACAACCATTATGACTGTGTGTGACATGTTCCACTCATGGGATAATGGTACTGTATAGTTTGCCTGTGTTAGCAGCTGTTCTGTTTTGTCCTTCCACATGCGTCCCTCCTCATGGATCTGCTCAGCGTAGCAGTCCCTCTCCGTCTGCAGCTGGGCGATGGACTCCATCATCTACACCAACACAAACCAACAGGGAAAAATGGCATTTAACATGCTAGCTAAACAGCATTACTCCAATGCAGGACTGGGCAATATATCGATATTATACTGATACTGTGATATAAGCCTAGATCTGGTCTAGGATTTTCAATATCATAATACTGTGATACAGCATCTGTGCCGTATCACAGTATTATGATATGTCTTTTCCTGGTTCTAAAGGCTACATTACAGTAGAGATGCAATTTTCTTAACTTATTAGACTATTGCAGCTGGTATGTAATTTGTCTCTACCACCCTGGTCAGTATATCCACATTACTAATGATATATCCACATTACTAATGATTGTTTATCAAAAATCTCTTCAGTGTAAATATCTTACAACAGTAACAACAGTCATTCCTTCAATATCAATAGACATGTTTGTTCAAACATATTGTGATATTTGATTTTGTCCATATCGCCCAGCACTATACCAAAGCTTCGGATATGGTGACAGAATGGGAAATCTTGGCATTTTCCTAACAGATAAACAGGCACTCTTAGTTGATTTTTAAACAAGCAACTAAAACATACATAATTAACAACAGTGAGATAATTTTAAAATGAGCAAAAACTTTTCTGCACCACTATCCCATCTGTGTAGCTCAGCCTGCACCAGTCATTGTGTATCAATTACGGCACGTACCTCTATACAGGCTGGCTAGCATGGTCATGACTGAGTAGAGTGGAGCAGCTAGGCAACATGTGATGAGGTGAAAGCAGTGACTAATTACATTTCTTAGTCTCAACAGTTATTATAGCCTTAACTAGCTGTGTTCCTCTGCCAGAGAGACTGCAGCTCTGGATCACACAGGAAACAATGCCACAGAGTTACTCTAAAAGCTCAGAAAGGAAATATTTGCATAGGCAAAAAGGTAGACAACCACACATGCAGATGAGAAATTCACTGAACGTAAAATGTCAGAGCACGCAGACCTGGTGATTGTGTGCCTCCAGCTGCTGCTTCTCTTCAAGTAGTAGCTGGACCTGCTGGTTGGCACTGGGAGGTCCTGACTGGCTGGAGCACTGGACCAATGCACAGAAGCACAAGTGTCAATTTCAAAATCAATAACAGTGGTGGGAATGAAATGCAGATAGAACTAGGGCTGAACGATACAGTAAGAAAATCAGATTGCAATTATTCTCTCAGATACTATAATATGATTCACAATTTGAGTGGAAATGCATTTTTTTAAATTATCATTGTCACTAAAAAATATTATAGTGTAATTTAACACGTTTTCTGGAGGGTACAATTTGTAGGCCAGGGCATCTCATTTAAATAACAGGGTATCACAATACTTCATTTATAATGAAGTTTTATCACAAATTTTACATTTATCAAAAAAATTGCAGCTCTTGTGATGTGGGTGTTGCATTTGGCCATATTGCGATTTTGATAGTATTTCGATTATTTGTCCAGCCCTGGATAGTACATGTGCACATGTGATCTTTGCAAAGTGGCAATACTTCTGGATTTGTACAGGATTTGTACAATTTAGCACCCAAGTTCTACATTCAAACCAATTCTACTTGTTTTCAGACACAGTGGCAGTTCACTGACAGAACAGACACTGTTGGCCACTGTACCAAATAAATGTTGAGAGACAAATACAAATGTCCATTTATTACACGTGTTTATGCCTGTTCTTTAACACACCTGTTGCAGCATGAGGTCAGCCATCTCCAGCCTCTTGCGGAGGTCGTCCAGCTCCAGCTTCAGCGCTGCATTCTCCTGCACGTTAAGCCTCAGCTGCTCTGATAATTCTGAGCTCTGCTGCTTTGATTCATCACTCACACTGCTGCAAACATAAACACATATAGAGGGACTGGTCAACATGACTGAACTGCCAGCATCATAAAGAGAGTCCCATACACTTTCTCAAACTTGCAACTTGGACTCTTCCTCAGGTCTAAAGGCCTTAAAGCTTTGCAACAAAGTTTAATATATCACTGCTGAGCCGATAAATATACCACTGGTTCTGAAGTGGAGTCCAGCTGACACACCCTGAGGCCCAAAAGTCTGATTCCACCACCAAGATCTCTTCTGTTTCAATATTTATCAAAAACTAACAAAAGTGGTTTGGAAAGTGCTTCTCTCCCATTAAGGCTGCAGCCTGCCAACTGTCATGACTATAATTTTACAAAGTGGAGGAGTGGTTCAGTTGTTTTTGTATCTTGGATGCAGATGCTGTTCTGTCTTGTACAAGGGTTAGGTTGATATTCTAGCCTTCAGATTGTGTCATCATTTTACCTCCGATTGGTCTCATTTTGGATGAAAACTTTTTCAGCTGCAATTTGCACTCATTTGGTATTCAGAGTATAACTTGGCCCTTGAACTGCTCCACTAAGCTCTTTTGACTTTGCTTCAAATAACTGTATATTTTTTAATTAGAGTCCTTTTTCAAAATTTAAGTGCTAGTAGTAGCAACAAAAATGCACAGAGAACCACATTAGTTTAGCAATACTGAGAGTTAACTGCTGAAAGATCTAACAGGTCACAGTTTTGTATAGGATATATGCTGAGATAAAGTGACTTACTTCAGTCTGTACACCTCTAGCCTCAGGTTGTCTCTCTCTTTTTCAAGCTCTTTGTTGTGCTGCAGACACAAAGGAAAATATATATCAAAACCAAAGAGAACAAAGTCGGCGTTATTTTAGTGAAAAATGATGGACCTACTTGAGTTTATGTGATAAAGCTGACAGCAACATGTACACTATTTCAGGCAGTAAAAGTAACCTAGCGATGGAGGACAAGCAAAATCTCGGGCTAGGGTCGGGTTCAGACACAAAAACAATGTCTGTCAGGTTCGGATCAGACTAGGTTACTATGCCCCTCTCTCGAGTCAGGTTCGGACAAAAATATACGGCCCGATACACACTCAAATTGGGGTATGTCTGGGCGATGACAAAACAGTGAAATGTGTGTTACCTTTTCAAACTGTTTCTGCTGTGTGGAAACAGAGGAAAGGGTTCTCTCCAGCTCTGACACTCTCTGTTTGGTGCTCTGTAGACGGTTACTCAGTTCCTCTGCCTCTCCTGGACACACACACACACACACACACACACAAAGTTAACAAATGGCTGTAGGTTTGAGAGCTTAGCCAGATTTAAAGAAAAGGTCATTTAAAAGCATGCCAGCTCTCGCTCCCAGAAATACACACAAACAAACCTGTTTTCTGACGTGCAGCCTGTTGTGTGTATTGTAGTGCTGTCTGCAGCTCTGATTTCTCCGATACCAGTATACCGATGGTCTGGATGTGAACCTGTGAAGAGGACAGACAAAGAGAGTGGTTCTTCTTCAGACATATTCAGATAACATCACTGAATCACTGCAGATGGATTCATAGATATCTGGAAGCCTTTTCTTGATAATATGTCTATACAGAATGGATGAAAATGCACAATCTGTGTTTTAAAAGCTAGTCGGAGAACAAAAGCCTTTTGTTGTGAATGCATGTACTATATTAGTGTGTCCTCTTATTGTTTTTTTCTTTTGCCCTTTTTCCCTCTGTTCTTTCACCAGTCACAAAAAAATAAAATAAATGGATGTATATTAGCATCATGCTATTGTTCACATATGAACAAGAAATGTTCACAGGCTTTCACTGTAATAATCTTTTTGTTAGATCAAGCCATTGCTGTCATGCCATGTAGCTGTCAAAATAATGGAGTAGTGTGGTTATGTTGCAGGTCTGTCACTGTGTTGTAAGTAAAACACAAACCTTTTTTGAAATCACAAATATAAATGAAACACAACTCTTCGAAATAATGAGATATTCTGGTCATGCTGCAGGCTACAGTACAGCTCCTGAATCTTGTTAGGTTGAACAAATATAGCGTACAATCTGTACAGGGCAAAACACCATCAGATAAAACCTGGTATGTATGTATGTGTGTGAGTGTGTGTTTGACAGAGGTTACCTGCAGTTGTTCCCGCATGGCTCCTTGTTCCTTTACAAACTTTTGCTCAAATTCTTTGCGTTCCTGATAGAAGAAAAAGGGGCCGTTTACTCATGACCACAAAGAGAGCAAGAAACTCAGTAAAATGGGAGACAGAGAACCAAACAAGCAGACACAGATAAGAAAGAACTGTTTACCTTTTGTAGCTGATCCGTGAGCTCCTGAGATTGCTGTGTCTGTCAAACCAATAGGACATAAATGTCATTTTGGCAAAGATCAAAACTCTTCTAATCCCCCATCACACTGACAATCCTTTCCCAACAAAACTTAGCAAAGCTTTGTACACAAAAAAGTAGCCCAGAGAACATAGGGGAAAGCCGGTTATGGGACTTTTGTGTTAGTATGCCAAGGCAGTTTTTTAAAAAAAGGATTGCAATAAGGCATTTGTCACTGAGTTAAAATGTACCCTGAAATTGTTCCTTATGCTGTGGATACACTGGAAGAACTTATTTTAGTTAACCTAAGTGCAAGACAGTAAATCAATTCAGAAAATCATGCATGTCCTCTGCCAAGTTGTTGCTATATAATCAAGGCAGCATACAGACTATGTATGTATACTAGTGTGGTGAAGTTGGCAAGCAGTTATTCTTTGCCACACAACGCCAAACCTGAGAAACATCTAACTTTTCAATGCAAACAATCCCCACAGTGCACACACACAAGCACACAAACACACATACACACAGCTTCTTACCAGCTGGTCTAGCTTGGTATTGAGCTGAGAATTTGTTAGGTTGCTGGACTCCAGGGCGGCTGCCAGCTCCTGGTTCCGGCTCTATCATCATGCACACATGCATCCAAGGGAAAGAAAGGAAGAAGGAAATAAATGGGATAAAGTGCAGTGGCGAAATTCCAGAGAAATCAAAAACATGTGGGAGGAGGAGAGAAATTCAAAATGTGAATTATTTACATGAATGATAAATGAAAACAATAGGTGCAAAATGTGTTTTAAAATGATATCGTAAAAACAATGAGTGAAATACACAATGATAGATAAACTGATTAATTTTTCGGACCAGGTGATGGGTAGTGCAGCCATCATGGCAACATATTTATCCATTAATTTCAAGATACAAACAGGCTCAACGTGGTTTCAATTTGTCCACAACATATGAAGTCCCTACGCAATGCTGAGGGTTTCCAAAATCCACCTAATGAACATGATGTGAGACTGATGTCACTGAAATAACACTGCATGGTGAACAAGAGTGGGGTGGTGCTTTTACACAACATGGTGCCACACCTAAAAACCTCAGAGAGAGCAATAAACCGAGTTACATGGAACATTCAGATTATTATTTCTACACCAGCCATTTCATATTGGGACCTGACTGGGTTTTGAGCACGAGTTTCATTTTAAGTTGTTCCCATGGTATGAACTAATTCATCTCCAAACAGGATGCACATAATGTTAAATTTTATCCAATTATCCACCCATCCACTTGTCCAATCTGTTTGTTTTGACAACAGCTGAGATTCAACTTTTAATACAGCTCTTTGAGTTGTTAGACAAATGAAGAAACCAACTGCCTGTCATTTTGAAAAAAATATGTCACATTTTGCAAAAACAACTGCATTGTAAGTTTGCATTGTTGTATCAGCATGTTATGATGGCTATTAGCCTAAGGCTGCCTTTCTCTCTACACTGTGATCAAGTGAGCATCTGCATGCAGGCGAGGGGAGAACATCGTGTTCTTTGTGTGGGTGATTAAATAACCAAAAGTCAAAAAACAATAAAGGGCACCCTCATACAAACAATGACAGTGAGTTCTGGGTATGTTAGGTGGAGATGACACTGGAAGTGCTTAAATCATATGGTATACCATTCCAGAGAGCAAACCATTGTGTAGCTACCAGAAAAATAAACCCATAAACTGAGTATAAATGTGTGCTTTACACCCTGCCAAAATATGCCCAATGTTAATGCTGAGGATACTGTGCAACCAAAAAAACAGCAGGAAAACTGTACTAGTGCCTAAACTCTGGTGTGGAAATGTTATCACCACTTCACCATACATCATGTTTAGATCATTGTGGGGCATGGCTGCAGTGTAGCAAAAGTTGACTTAACTGTAAGTCAGGTTTTAAAATTCAAATGCAAGTCATTAGTTGACAGAAACGTCAGATTTCTCCCTTACCTCCAGTTCTTTGTCACTGATAGAAGGCACACTGTCCCCATTCACATAAACAGTGGATGACTAAAATGACAGAAACACTCATGTTAATGCATTTGCAACATAAAACCCCCAGCATATCTGCTTGTAACCCTATCTCCATAGGGTTACAAGCAGAACTTTAGCGATAATAATTTAGCGATAGTAAATTTACAGATTTTAGGAAAACACACTTAGAGAATCTAAATTTCAAAACACAGATTTTCTAGGGCCCCAATGTATTGGATGCATTATATGCATTTCACCATGATGGGGCAATGATACTATTTCATGTTTTCTTGAGAGTAACCTAAAAATGTATATAGTCTGCTTCTTATATTTGGGAGCTGTTATCAGATCAGCTGGATTAAGTTTATAATCGGTTCACATTCATCATTGTCTTTTTTCCTGAAATAGGTCAGTGCTCCTTACAGGACATATCAAGGTCGACTGGCACGGCACTTGATGCATTCAGTATACACTGAGCCGGCAGACAAATTTGAAGATGCTTCCAGGCTGTTTCAGCCTTTAGATGCAGGACATGCTCTATTCTGAAGTGCACTTAAGTGGTGGTTCGTTGATGTTAAAAGCCTAACACTGTACACAAAAGCACTGAGACTGCCAGTATGTGAGAATGTAACTTGCCTCAGAGACCAGGCCGTTCAGCTGTTGCGAGAGCTGCCGCAGGCTCTCTGTGGAAGACAGCGGTCTGCAGGACGCAAACACATACACACACACACACACACACACACACACACACACACATTAACCCAAAGCCACAAAAACATGCCATCCATTGTAATGCATTAGCAGTCTTATGACAAGCAGGATATACTGGAGCCACAGCAGTAGTGCTTAAATGAATCTGATACCTGATTTATGCAAATGGTTGTACTGTAATGGTAGTCTCAGTGCAGCACAAACAGCTAATGTGCTGCAGAAATATGAAATTTGATGCTGAAATTTAAAAAAAAATTGAAAAATGTTTCTAAAACTGCAAATGGACTGTAATTTGTGTCACTATATGTTGCTACGTCTTTTCCCAACAACCAAGCCTCCCTCAAAAGACAATGACTGGTTTTACTCAAAAGGAAATGCCATGGCTAATGTGGAAACCTTTTGGAGAAGGATTTTATTCAAGGTGTTTACAGAAGCAAGACATTACTGCACAGAAAGTAAGCTGTTATGTCCTTACATAAAACACTCATGTTTGCTTCTTAAAATCTCAGCTGTCAAACAGCTATCAACATCAAAAGCTCAACAATTCCTTTGGTCTTCTCCAGCTTGGTCATCAAACTGGATATTATTATGTAATTAAATATTTTCATTAAATGTTTCAAAGACAGAAATTTTCACATATTCATTAAATAATACTGAGGATATGTGAGTGTTATTACACATGCTGTGCATGACGTTCAGTACAATAAAAAGAAAAATCACTGACAAATCCACTGACTACATGTGCTGCAGGGCTTCATATTTTGTAAGATCAATAACAAGCTCAATTTTCCAGTTTTCCTTTTAATTTAATTTAAGGTTTTGTTATGACAACCACAATCATGACTAGCTTGAAGACAGGCAACTTTATTGCATGTGAAGACACAGGTGCCTATGATAAAAAGACAGATGGGTGTGAGTGGTGAAAAATCAGGGAAGATGTGGGGTGGGGCAGTGTGATGGTATAAGTGAAGGTGACCCACCTATTTTCCTCTGTCAAATCCTCATTGCCATTGGTACCAGGGTAATCCTGTAGAGAGACAGATACAGAAAGAGAGAGAGAGAGAGAGAGAGAGAGAGAGAGAGAGAGAGAGAGAGAGAGAGAGAGGGGCAGAAAAAGCAGGCAGAAAACACAGAGCACATTTGATAAAAGTGGTATTCACATGATGACAAAGCACACTGAGCACTAAGGAAAGAACAGTTGAAGCAGTCAATCTGTCATTCTCATCACAAATATGTCATTAGTGAAAATGCAGTGATGGGTAATTAACTTATCTATGCCACTATGCTAAACGTACAGTGGGAGGAGTGATGGACTGACAGATAGAGTAACAATCAGAAAGACAGAGTGAGACAGGCTGGGAGAGGCACAGACAGAGAGAGACAGAAAGAAAATGATTGAGAGAAAGGAGAGAGACACACCTGCGGGTCAGTGTTGTGACTGACAGACTCAGGGTTAGTAGTAGCAATAGTGCTAGAGGGGTTAGACACAGGTGAGCCATGACCGTGCTCGCCCTTTTGGTCCTCCAACAACTGGGGAACTGAAGACCCCATGGCCTCCATGTCAGCATAGTTCTGAGGTGACACATGACACAAAAAATGCACACACTGGTTTAATGCTGAGGCAGAAAAGTTGCAGTTATGGTGAAAGAGCAAGACACAAAATTAAACGACTGGGCGACACAGACAAAAACAAATATCCAGATATCTCATCATGATATCAATATTGTGATACTGCAGGAATGGCAATTGGTGCTTTCCTTAGATATTGACACCCAAGAGATTTTAATAAACAATCCTTAGTATTGTGGATTATGATGACCGGGCTGGAAGAAACAAATACCACAGCTATAAACAGTCTTGTACATTCAGAAAATGGTATTTCTTTGAACACAGGAAAGCACTTATTGTTAATCTCTATAACGAACAAGTACAATGGTAGCAACAGGAACACAGTTTAATGGCCACACCCTCACACGCACACCCTCACACCCTCACACACACACACACACACACACACACACACACCCTCACACACACACACACACACCCTCTCACACACACACACACACACCCTCTCACACACACACACACACACCCTCTCACACACACACACACACACACACACACACACACACACACACACACACACACACACACACACACACACACACACACACACACACACACACACACACACACACACACACACACACCTTGTTTTCCCAGATGTGACATGCCTGTATGATAATTTGACAGAGCATGTGTGTCCAGGTGAGATGTCACAGCCATGCAACTTCTAAACCTCATGCCCCCTAACATGCTAACCCAATGTGCACTTCGGCAACTACAAAACAATAGTAGCATAAATCATCCAAAAAAAAATCGAAATGCTGAAAACAAGGTGGTCTGAGGTTAGAGAAATGACAAACTGCACTCTATTTTCAACCCTTTTCTCCAAGCGATGAGAACTTAATGCACTCACTTCACATGAATTTCAAAGTATAGCATCAATCAAAGAC